>NC_029780.3:3507408-3570934 GCF_000817695.3 Arachis duranensis
TATTTAATAAATAAAAAATAAATATATTAAAATTTAAATTTGTTGTATTTTTAGAAAAGATTCTTAATTTATTACTTAAGACAGAAGTTAAATAAATTATATTTTTAGATATAAGAGGAGAAAATGAAAGGAATTATTATTGTTGACGAGGGAGAGAGAGTTTAGTACACGGTTGAGGCAGTGCATGGGTGTTGAAGGGAGATGCTGTCCAAGTGTAAAGTGTTTGAATCTTAAATTTCATATCAGCAATGATTAGGGTTTCATTTGACTCATGGGTTTTTAGAACTCTTTTTCTTTTTGGATTTAGCGTTGCATTTTTTTTTTCATGCACATATTCTACTCTTACTCTATAGTCTATAGCCATAACCTCACGTGCTTGCCAGTAGAAAATTTTCAAAAATTATATTTAAATATGTAAAAAAATTCATAGTTTATTTACTTAACAATTTTTAAATATTTATCTTACTGAATGATTTTAAGGTTAGTTCATTATGTTATTTTAATTTGATTAAAAATTGTCTAATATTTTAAATAAAAAATAGAAAAAAAGCTCAAATTAACAATATTTATTTAAAATTTTTAAGTAAATATTGTTAAAAACAAAACAACATTATATATAAAGAAAGATTTAGCTAATAAATATATTTTAAATATTAAAAAATGAAAATTTTCTTTTAATTTAAGAAATATTTATTGTATAAAATACAGGAGTACATAATAAAATTATAAATTTGTTTGTTTAACATTGATATAAACTACTGGAACTAATTATTCTTTTTAAAAATATTTGTTAAACCCTTTTGGAATGAATAAGTATGACGTCATCCATACATCAATGTTAATATTTCGTGCAGTGTGCCCATATAAGGACCTTCTCTCTCACTGTCTTCACGCTCTCTATTCTCTTTTTTGCCTCCTCATTATTATTATTATTTGGTGTGAATTATATAGATGATGCCCACCTTATAATCAATATGTATTACAAATGGATTTTCTAAACCTTTTTAATGCACATTTATTTTAATTGAAATTAGCATCCTTTAACTCCTAAAATTTTGGTTACATATAAATTACTTTCATGAATTCTTTTAATGGTGTAACTTGCCTTCCTAATTTTGTTGAACTTATATGTGCTATTTCTTTAATTATTAATTTGGTATCGAAAAGATTTAACAATTGATAAAACAGTTTTTAAAATATATTATCGATAAAATAATATCTAAATGACTTAAAAATACAACAAAAATAATTAATATTTATTATATCTTTTATAAGTAAAAAAGATTGTATTTAACAAACGACTTGTATATTTGATACAAATTTTTATGATAATATTTAAATAAATATTTAGAAAGTGTACAAAAAATTTTAGATCAAAATTGATCTCTAAATTTTTTTAATTTTTTAAAAATATGTGATAATTCACAATAAAAAATCTTTTAAAAAATTCGCTTGACATAAAATTATCAAATTTTAAGAATAAAAATATTTTATTTTTCTAATAATAATTACAAAAATTTGTATCAAAATATGATCTTTAAAGTTTTTTAGAATATATATTTAATATTTAGTTATTTTTGTCGTATTTTTAAATTTTTTAAAGATTTATTTATCGTTAATATCTTTTGAGAGTTATTTTTGTCAAAAATATAAATTTTTGGATATTATTTTAGTTGTTTCTTTTAAAAGGAGTACACGTAAAAAATAAAAGAATTTAATGATCGATTTCGTGAATTAATCCAACTTTTAAGTTTACATGTATTCTGAAAAAATAATATTATATATTTAAATATTTTTATTAATTAAATTTAACTAAATTAGTCTAATATAATAAAAATTAAATAATTAATATTATTTTAAATTTTATTATTTAACTTAGCTAAACTTGATTCATAAAAAGAAATGTATAATATTAGTGTATTACTCATTGTGAAAACAAAAACAAAGTTATAAAAACAACAAAAAAAATGTAACCTACCTCATTGGTACAAGAGAATTAAAATAAAAAAATAAATTTTTTAATACATTAAAACCCTTTCAAGTTTAGGTTTATTCAAATCTTCTATTTATAACATTTTAAAAAATATCATAAAGTATTTGTTAACCGGTGAAATATTTAGATCCTGCAATGCTCCACCTTTTAAGATCAAAGAGTACATGTTAAACAATAAAAAAATCATTGATATTGATGAATGATGATAAGGTATCTTCAGAATTTATTCATAAAATAAAAAAATTTCCATTAACTTCCTTTAATTTTTTAACCTCTTTATACCCTCCCATTGTTTGAACAGACACAAAAAGAGACGTTGAGAAGTGGCCAAAACACATTAACTATTAAGTGCTTCCTTAAACAAGCATTTTATCTGAATAGTGAAACTGTGATTCAAACATTAATAGTTAATTAATATTTAAATAGAGGGTTTATTATTCTAAGCAATGTAATCCAATTTGTTTGGTCTAAGAGCTTAATTTGCTGCTATGCTTTCGTCACTAATTAATTTGTGAAGTTTATTGAGATGAAAAATAATTGAAAGTCTTAATTTATCATTCTAACTTTTTTTCTAATTTTTAAATAAACAAAATTTTGAATTTTTTATTTATTTAATATTTTTCAAAAAAATATATATACTTACAATTTTATTATTTAAATATTAAAAAATAATTAAAAGGATGAAGTAATAGGATTCTTAACTATTACTCTATTGAGATTATGTAGCTCCACATTTTTTTTATTATTTTTAAACGCACACAGTTATTAGTTAAATCTAATCGAAATTTTGGGTAAGACAGTGGTTTTATATCTTATTAATCCCTTTGGACTTTGAAAAGTGAAAACACACAACCAAAGGGTGAAATGATTTGAAATAAATAATTAATTAAATCTTCGATCCGTACGTCACAATAATTGATATAATTAATTTAATTTTTTACAATATAATCTCACTTTTTTAATTTAAATTTAAAATTTTAAGAATGTGTTTGATATATTGGTAAAAAGTAAGTAAGTAAATATCAGATGATTTTATTCTAAGAAAATTTTATTCTCAATAAATTGAAGTTTTATATATATTGGAGTTTGGTACTGTAATTATCGGAAAAAAAAGAAATCTATTAATACTATAAATTAATCATCATATATTTTTGTAATAGAACAATCAATCATCAAATTAAATTAATCAAAGTTTTCATTGCAAAATAGAATAACAAATTTTTTCATTAACACAAAATATCAGCCACCAGTTAACTACCATTATACTTTTATATTTTTATTCTTATCTTTCTTATAGATGTGAATAAAAATATTATATTATTTATAAAATTTAATTATAATTCTAAATATAATTTAATTTTATTATTTACTAAATTTGATTAAAAATATAAATATGAGAACATTTTGTATTTCTAAATGAATAAGTGATTGATGACTAATTTTTAGTTACATGGTTTTGAATCCTCAAATAATGTTCAAAATTTATTTTTTCTTTATCTTCGGAAGAATTATTTAAAGTAAGTTAATTTTATACTTTATTAAATAATATATTGTTTGTTTTAGGAAACATTTTGTAATTTTTTGTTTATTCTAATATATAGTGATTTAATTAAAGTAATAAATAACAAAAGTTACATTGTTATTTTTTTATATTAAAATTACATGATACTTGTATTCATCTCACATTTTTTAAAATGTATAAACTAACTAACGAAACTATTGTGACAAACCTTATAATAATTATGATGATAAATGGTTCTAATAATTAACTACCTAAATTATAAATTCACTATGGTTAAAACAATAACTCATAGGTTTCTTCACTTGCTGAATATATTTTCAGAAATTCGAAATATTCGTACATTGAGAGAATAAAATAGATAAACATAATAGAATATTGAAAAATATGCTTTAATTAACCTTTAATTATTTTTTTCTGATTAATTGTTTTTTCTTTCAAGTACTGTCTGTTAATTACAAGCAGGAATCTCATGTATATCTTAACCTCGTTTTACTTTTTGGGTTAATGTAATCATTAACTTTACAAAAAGTTTAATGGGCCTTTTTCATTGTCCTTTTCTACTTGGTGTTATGCTCGTTTTACCCAACATTAGAACATAGTGGATCCTTAATTAATCTAATCCTAAATTACTTTTTCACTAGCTTTATTTGTAATCTAAATGGTAGTGTGGACCAAATTAGGGTTTGGACCAGCACCTACTTCTTACCCATGCTGACATGCATTAAGATGAAGTTTAATTTTGAAAGATGTTCGACCAATGTTAGATGTATAAATAAAGTTTTACGTCTAAACAAAATACTTATTTAAGTTTATTTAAATTATTATAATAATTTTTTTAAATCACACGTTCTCTTTTTCTGTTTTTTTTTTTTCTTTTTTTTCTCTTTGTATTTTTTCTTCTTCTAAATTTGTACACACAAGTTTTTTTTCTTTATTTCTTCTCTTCTTTTTTTTCTTTCTCTTTTTTCTTTTTTTTCTTCTTCTTCACCAATAACACTAACATTTTGTAAACACCTTTATTAGTTCTAATTTTTTTTGCTTTCATTATTAAATAATTTCAGTTTATTTCTTAATTTATTTTGATTCATTTGTGTGTTAATTTCGATTCACAAGTATTGACCAAATTTTTTATTCACAAGTGAACCGAAATTAACACACAAATGAATCGAAATTAATTTACAAATGAATCAAAATAAAGTAAAAAATGAACTGAAATTGAAGGAGAAGAAAAACGTATGCGTAAATTTGAAAAAAGAAGAATGTATGCGTGAATTTGAAATAAGAAGAATAAAAGGAAGAAGCGCAAGAGAGAAAAAGAAGAAGAAGGACAGAGGAGAAGCGTGTGTAATGACGCTCTTTTAACGAGAGTAATTTTTGATGGTGTTAAAATTAATTAAATAAACTTAAATGAAAAAATATTTAAATATATAACAATTCTGTAAATTTATTGAGTGGTAGACAAATTTATCATTTGTTTGGTCAATAAAAAAACTAATATTAAAAATTGTACTCTAAATTTTAGTAAAATCTGTTAAATTTTGTCTAGAGATAGATAGAATTATTTTAACAAAATCATAGAGATGGATAAGAGATTTGAAATTTTCGTTGATCCTCTTTTATTCTAAATCTATCGTTCCCACTAGTGGGATATGCCCATAGGATTATGCTCAAATTAGGCGGCATGGGTTGTAAAATACATTAAATTAGAGATCATGTTTTTTGTTTGTTTGTCATGTTACAACAAAATATATTAGATTAGAGATCATATCTGAGCCTATGTATTATTAGGCATAAGGTATATTTGATGTGTGGGGTGAGATGAGATCAAATTATGTTTGATGTCTTATGATGAGCATTGGTGATTTTTATTTCTTAAGGATTAAGTTTATTTATTCACTTTCTAGGTAAGATTTGATTACTTAATGAACAGTGATCAAAATTAACAAATTTTCTTTTTTTTTTTAAATTTTTTTCTCTTTTATTTTTTCTCTCATTTTTTATCTCTTTACAATTCTATTTTATAAAAAATAAAATAATATAATTTGAATAAATTCATAAAATTTTAAAAAATATATTAAATGTATAATTAAATATAATTTTAAAAAATGATTATCTTTTTAATTTATATTTTTATTTCTCTTTTTTCAAGAATTTATTATATATAATTTAGAGAGAATAATAATATTATGATTAATAATTAAAAATTTAAAATTAAGATTCAGTTATTTACAAAAATTGAATTTTGTGTTAATTTTATAACTATCAATATAAATTTATTTTATACAACATCTAATTATATATATATAGAGAGAGAGAAAAAGAGAGAATATTATTTTTAAATAACAAGCATGAAAATTAATTATTTTTATTTGTCCAACAAACTTAATATTTGATCAAATTTAAAAATATATATATTAAATTCTTTTAATTTGTAGATAATGAATGTTAAAATGAATTATCAGTACAAAATCAAACTCTTTCATATAAAAATAATAACTAAAAAATTTATTATTTGAATTTTTTTATCTACAAAGATTATGATTTTATTAACCGACAAAGACTTTTGTCCTTATAATTTTTTTGTAAAAATAATTTAATTTTATAAATCTTTTTTACAATTATTTATAATATAAAAAAAAATTAACATCACTTCAAAATATTTATATTTTCGTAATATTATTACCAGTAAAAACATTAGTATATTTCTAAAGCTATAAACATTCGAGGAGGGTGATATTGCCATTAGTAAATTTGATAATACCATTATTCCCTTCATGATGTGTGATATATCTAGATTTCTTTTGATGAAAGATATGAGAGGGCAGAAGGTGTTCTAAGAATTGTAGCACAAACAAGAGATAATATTTAATTTGGTTTTTGAATTTATATGTAAATTTTAATTTAATTTTTAAAGTTTTAATTGTTTTTATTTAGTCTTTAAATTTTGTAAACATAATTCATATTAGTTTTTAAAATAATTTTTAACGTATAAATATTAACGGAATATTGTCGTGTACAGTCGAATGTCATACTAAATTTTGTAAAATAATATCGTTTTAGTTTTGGCACTCAAATAATCCAAAAATATCGTAAATGATGTTTATTAAAATTTTACTTAATAAAATAAGTGATATGATGTTATTTTTAAGCTATTTAAATGCCAAAATTAAAACTGTATCATTTTACAAGTTTTAACATGATATTTGATAGTCTATAATAACACTCTATTAACGTTTTTATACTGAAAATTGTGTCAGGGACTAATATAAGACACGTTTATAAATTTTGGAGACTAAATAGAAATAATTAAAACTTTAAAAACTAAATTGAAACTCGGGTATAAATTTAGAGACCAAACTAGGGATAATAAATATCTTCCCAAAAAAATAAACTAATTTCGAAGTTCATCAAGGATCAAACTCTTAACCTTTCGAATCTAGCGTTCTAATAACATGTCATGATACCACTCATCCTAAAAACTTCAGCTAATAAAAAAAATAACACTAATGATTATATCTCTAATACTCCATAAACCTCCATTGTATATATTATACAAATATTCTATTGGCTCATCATATTTTTTCTTGATTAAAATATTGTATATTTGTATTATATCACAAAGGGTAGTAAGGTATTTACATATATTGTGGTAGAGTGCAATCCACGCTGACTGTACTAACAACACTGAAGATGCTATATGAGATAAGTTCAATTAATAACTAACTATGATTATTATGTTTTCTAACAGATCCGTATCCTATATATCTCGGTAATCGCTGTACCATATTATGTACCTCACATACAAACAGCAATTTGTGGTTGTAATTTTTGGAACAATTAGATAAGGTGTCATTAGCATGTGGAAGCAAAGAGGATGTTAGTAATGTGTGAAAAATAATGAAAAGATTCCATCTATAATTAGTGTTAGTTATTGCTTCGTGTTTGGAAACTGGGAAACCAAAAAAGAATATGAATTAATTTGGAGCAGAAAATGATCCAAATCGAGGTGTCATAGTTGCCAAATTTGTCAAATTTTTTGGTCCCTATATGTTTGACACTAAATTTGTGGAACTTATCTTTTATAATAAATTTTAAATATTTAAAAATAATTTTATTTTTATTTTTTAAAATTAAATATTAATTTTTATCTATTTTTAATAAATTAGGCAACTATATATAAAAAGAACTTGCTTCCTGCCATTGCTTCTTATAAAATCCATTTATTTCAAAAGAAAAAAAAAACCTCCAATTTTTGGAGTATTATTAATTTATTTGTCATCAAGGGTTAGTGCACAATTCAATTTAAGGCTATTTGCAAATTAAAACCCATTAAAGGTGTAAGTACTAAGAAGAGTTATTGTTATTATTATTATTATTATTTTGTCCTTTACTTTTTAGGAGATATTATGCAAGTATATTTCATTGGAGTAAAATACTAAAATTCGAGTTAAAATTTATTAATTAAGGATGTAAGTATCATTAAATAAACAAATTTGTTTTTCAATTTTTTCCTTTTTTATGTTTTTTTTTTTTTTGCATTTTTTTGTTTGTTTTTCTTTTTCCGTCCTCCTCATTTGGATGTTGACTCATTGATGTTTTTTTCACATTTTTTAAAATTTTATTTCTCTTTTTTTATTTTTTATTTTTTATTTTTTTTGTATCCTGTGTTATTTATACATCATTTCTATACTTTTTCTACTATGTTTTATTCTAGAAAAGTTAACAACTTTTTGAAGACTTAATTAAAATTTAATTATAAAAGTATTTGTTTATCCAACCTTCTCTAATGGTATATGCAAATTACTTATGTATCTACAAGTAATACTTCTTTATTCAAGATGAATTTTAAACCTTAAAATCTTTAGAGTTGTGCCCTAACAAACTTTAACTTTTAAGACTACTAAGTTAAAGGACTTTTTTTCTTTTCCTTTTTTAATTGGAAGCATATTAAAATGGATCGAACAATTTCTAATTCTAAGTTACACACTCTCATACATATGATATTTTTTCTTTTTTTAGTCAACTTGAAATTTTTTAATAAAAAAAATATATATACCACTTGAGCTAAGATTTATAAACAATTCTATGATGCTCAAGGAAGAAATGTTCTTCATCTGCTGAAATAGCGTGGCAAGCATTTAGAATAGACACGTGTCCGTCCCATTTCAATGAACGTGAAAAAGTAAAAGTTACTGTTCGTGGTAATGCAACCAAGTGTGGGTCCTATCAATATCAGTGGAGCTTTGACAACGTTTTAAGTTTTTAATTAATTACCTTCTAATGGATTATTATTTGCAGCAATTTATGTTTATTGATTTATATTTTATTCTATTTTAATAGATGAATTATGGACTAGGCTATGTTTTCTTTTGTTCGTGGACTAGGCTTTAAGTTGAACTGGTTCTCAATGTGAAATTGTGAATTCGAAGTTAGAGTTTGTAGCCAATGAGCCTTGGCTCTAGTGGCATTCTCCCCTCTCCCCACCTCAAGGTCTAGGGTTCAAACCCTAGAGGATGCAATTGAGAGATTGCTGTTCGTGGCAGTGCAACCAAGTGTGGGTCCTACCAATACTAGTAGAATTTTGACGACATTTTAAGTTTTTAATTAATCACCTTCTAATAGATTATTATTTGCAGCAATTTATGTTGTTTGATTTATATTTTATTCTATTTTAATAGATGAATTATGGATTAGGCTATGTTTTTTTTCGTTCGAAGTTAAGAGTTTGTACACAATAAATATTTTTTTACAATTTACCGTGAGCCGCGTGGATACTGGATAGTATTGTAATGACACATTGTAGCTTAATTTGTGAAAAATTTATTTAAAAAAGGAAGGATAAGTTATGGAAAAATAGTAGCCAATCAACTTTTTGTGGTTGTTAAACAATGAAAAAAGTTTGGAAGTTAAATTAAAAATTTTTAACAACTTCTACTATACAATTTATATTTTATATATAAACTAATAAAAAATAAAAAAATAATTTTTTAAAAATAATTATTAACTCGTTTATAGACATCATAGATATGAAATTATGAATATTATGAGTATAAATTATGGATGTTATTAATATGAAATTATGGATGTTATATGTATGATTTATAGATATTATGAGTAAATTTATGAATTGAATAAATTAATTTAAGAATTTGACATTTTTTTAAATTCAATTATGATAAAATTTAAAAATATTTATGTTAACTTTATAGTTACTTATGCAATAACTAAAAAAATGATACGTGTATGGATGTAATATCTAACAAACATGAATTTAACTTTTAAATGTTAGTTGTATGTAATTATGGATGTTATGTATATAAATGTATGAATGTTATGTGTATGAATATAGTAGTACAATATAATTATAAATACACATCAAAACACACCCAAAAAATAAATTGGTTTATTACCATACCTCATCAAAACTAGTGTGATTTTTTATATTCTCAAAAATTGGTTGACTGACAACAACTTTGTCGGGTGAGTTCGTCTGTTGTTCAAATTCTTCATAAGCACCTTCAATCATAAGTACCGTATTAAGGTCGAATTCAATCGCCGTACTATTTGCAATGATAAAGATGAGTTCTTGTAAAATTCTTTGGCCTATTCTAAATTTTTAATTGTGCTTGTAATGGTATTATATTAGAGTTGTGAATTTTGAATAAAAATAATTGAATTAACCGAAACAAAATCATATTAGGGTAGTTTTCAAGTTTTGTATCACCATTGAATGATGATAAATGACTTAACAAAAAAAAATCAATTACAATTAACTCATTTAATACAAATTATCATTACCGTTCTTTATAATTATTATTAGTCTTTATTGTATTTTTAAATATAAAAATCAAATCATAAAAAAAATATTAAGTATTGATTATAAGAATGTCTAATAGTAAAAAATATGATATTATAATTAATGTCATTAATAAATAGAATTGATAAGAATATAATAAGTAGATTGATACGAAAGTGAGATAAAAAATAAAACTGTTGTTAAATTATATAAATAAAGTAAATTATAAAAAATTTTAGCTAATTATAATTGAAAATTTGTTGTTTCCAAATTTTTTTCATTGTTTAACAACCACAAAAAGTTTATTGGCTACTATTTCACTTATCCTTTATTTTTCAAATAAATTTCTCACAAATTAAGTTACAACGTGTCATTACAATACTATCCAGTATCCACACGGCTCACAGTAAATTGTAATAAATATTTATTGTGTATAAACTCTAACTTCGAATCTACAATTCCACATTGAGGATCATTTCAATTTAAAGCCTAGTCTATTAACAAAAAAAACATAGCTAGTCCATAATTCATCTATTAAAATAGAATAAAATATAAATCAATAAACATAAATGACTGCAAATAATAATTTATTAAAAAATAATTAATTAAAAACTTAAAATATCGTCAAAACTCCACTAGCATTGGTAGAATCCATACTTAATTGCATTGCTACGAACAGTAACTTTTACTTTCTCACATTTATTAAAATAGGACAAACATGCGTTTATTTTAAATATTTACTACGCTATTTCAGTAGATGAAGAACATTTCTTCCTTAGTATCATAGAATTGTCCAAGATTTATTGACCAACTTGCTTGAGTTTATATCTATTGTATTTGGAGATGAGATGGTGTATATAAGTACCCACTTAAGCCCACAACACTACAGCAGGGTAATAAAGACCAAAACATTTCCTCATGACCCAAAAAGAACAACAAAAAGATTCCCCCAATAGGGGTATGGGAAACATCCTTGAAGCTGGAAATTAAGGCCGCATTTGATTTGTGTTTTTATTTTTAATATTTTTTATTTTTTTGAATTTTATAAAAAAATTAAAAATAAGAGATAAAAATAAAAAATAAAATATTATTTTTTTTATTATTTTTATTTTTATAAAATTTAAAAAATAAAAAATAATAAAAATAAAAATATAAACCAAACGTATCTTAAAATTTTTTATGCTTGATAAATTTTTTTTTTCTTTAAAAGGGGAAAAAACAAAAAAAAGTATGACAAAAAAAAGGGAAAAATTAATACGTAATTAAAAAAAGGAAAAACCCTGTTGTTGGCTTAAGTGGGCCCTTATATATTATAATTTTCTCAAAAAGAAAACTACATAATTAAATATATAAAGAAATTTGTATATGATTTTGATGAGATATGAAAATGTTTTTTGGGACTAACATCTGAAATGAGTATATAGATAATATTTTTAAAAACCGTATTTTACTATAATCTTATATTCTTATTGCACTTATGTGGCGGCATGCATGCATCATGCATGATATATATCTTATCTTGTACTTTCTAAAGAAAGAGACATCATATATATAATATTCTCAATAGTCAATAATTGGTCATAAAGATTATATCTTTTTTCCTTTTGTTAATTTGGGCCCGCTTTGATTCTTTCCAAGATCTTCAAAACTTTGCTTCTGGTGGTGAATATATGTGTTCAAAACGATTAATTAACTCTAAACCATAGATCACATGAAAAATCATAGTCTAGTAATTATGATATTTGTCTTGTAATAGGTGTATTTAGATTCTAAATTTGGTTGAGACGATCAATAAAAACTTCTAATGTTGAGGGTGTGAGTGTATTGTGTCCGTGAGTATTGCGATATTATAATACTTAGTTATAAGATGTTCAATTTACCCTTTTTTAAAAAAAAAATCTAAACCAAAGATTTAATTTTGAGTTATGTTAGGTAATTAATGACTTTTTTGAACAACATGAATAACTACTAATAAAATAAAAAGAAAAAATTTAGAGGCCAGTAACTTTATTAAATTATGGTCAACATGTAATCAGTAAAAAAAAGTGAGTTATTGGATGAAATTTCACACCAATCTCACACTATTAAAATCATTATTAATGGCTATTTGATGGTTACAAATCACAAAAGTTGCTGGCCCCTAACACTCCTCAAATAAAAATACACTATACCTCCAAATCATCCATATAAATCTTAATATTAAAATAACCATTCGCATACCTAGTAAAATGAACATCTGATATCTCCATCGTTCACATTGTTCACCAATGTTGTTGGTTATCTATACTTTTTCTTTAATTTTAAGAAAAAATATAGGTACACAATAAAAATACTAAACAATGTGAACAATAAATATATCGGATATTCAATTCAATAGGTATGCAATTATCTATTAAAATTGTAGCAAGAGAGATAAATTATTAGTGCTACTAATCTCACCATGATTGTGATGTTTTGTGTGAATTGCATTGCATCTATCATTGTTTCTCTACTATTTTGTTTGTATATTGAAAACGTGTCTAGTTAGTGGACGAATAGTGAAAACACTTACCTGTAGTTGTAGTTGTATTTATGTGAAGTTGTTAACAAAAAATTGTTAGATAATAATTTAGTTAAACATATCCAATTATTTAACAATTTTTAACTAACAACTTTACATTAAAATAATTACACGAGTCTCATCCAGACAAAAAATGTTTATGAGTTTATTAAAGGAAAAATGTTCACATGATTTCCTCTTACATTGAACACCAACACATACATAATAATAAATATTATATCAATCACAAAAGAGAGAACATGTTGTGTCTCTTTGTGTGACTTCTTGTCACCCAAACTTGAGTACTAGGTTACTCCATATTTCTTATTATTTGAAGAAATAGATAGTAGAAAATTAAATAAAGATGGTGAAAGCTTAACTAATGTAATACATAGGATCAGGTAGCTTAAAGGTTCTGTTGCCAATGTTGGTTCCCAAGATATCACTCCATTGGTCTCCAATGTTTCCAACTATTCTGTATCCTTTTTCCTCTAACTTGTTTCTCTCTGATGATTTATATGTCACTGCTGTTTTCCCATTGTATTCTGTTGAATCCCTGCAATAACAGCCAAAAATGATTGATATTTAATAAAATAATCCCACTACGTTATCAACAGTATTTCTGTCAGTTTCTGTCAACTATTGTTTATGACTGTGTTTAACAGAAATATTTTTGTGAATGTGTCTAACAAAAATATCTTTTTTATAGTTGTGTCTAATAAAAATGTCTTTATATATATTTTCTAGATGTATCTCCTTAAACATATGTTTAAAATATAATAATTAATTATTATTAACAATAAGTTGACAAATAGTATATTAATATCCTATACTTTTTTTAATAAAAAAAATTAGTAACTATTTTTTGTGTGTATAAACATGATACATGTCATAAAATAATTCAATTATAACAATATTGGACAAATATACTTTATTAATATTGGACAAGTATTCGATGGACCTCTGAAATAATTGCCAAAGATATTACTAAAGTTGTCCCAACTTATTATTTTCTATTTATCCATTTTGAATAAAACATTTTATATTTTTAAAACAATCTACGTCTACATCTTCTATAATAAATACTGATTTGACATCAATATTTTTTCAATAATTAAATACGTGTTTTTTTTGTTAATTAAAAAAATTAAATACACAATTAATTAGTAGCAATCATATTTTAATACGAATATAAAAAAATATTTGATATATGAATAATATTTTTTAAATCATAATTAATTCACTTATAAATTATTTATAATGCAAGTGACCCAATAATATCAGATAGACTTCTGATATTATATTATAATTGAGATAGACCTAATTCAACTTCAAAATTAATTCATAAAATAAGAGATATTTCACGCTTATAAATCATTCAAAGATAATATCTTTAATTTTTAGAGATATGAAATTTGTGATAGTAGTCTTACCATAAATCATCACAAGAACCATGAACAATTATTATTATAATTTATAAACAAAGTTAAAATGCTTACTTGACAATCAAAGTGTGAAAAGTGGTGTAGCCAGCATTTTTGAGGTTCTTAAGAGTAATATCTCTTTGGGACTGTGGCCTTCCAGTTAAGAACACAACCTTAAATCCAAGACGCAACAATCTTTTGTAGAGTTTAAGACTCTCTGGAAGTGGAGGTGCTGTTCCAAGATCAACCCATTCATTGAATGATGTTGCGTTATATTTTTCTACCCTACAAAACAAAAATTAATAGACAAATAATTAAAGTTCTATATGCTATATAGTTTTGAGATCAGTTATACGTTGTACATGGATTAGATAATATCTGTATATTCGTGGTAATCATCCGCATCCGATCTAAATTTTGCGGATATATATTATTCGATCCGCAGAACCAGATCTGATCCGTACTATGGTATGATTGGATTGCAGATTTGGTAGTGATATCTGCAGATTCAATCCACAAATCCGCATATTCACACATCTCATATAAGATAAATAGCATAGTTTAAGAAAGCAATTCTAATATGATATGAATTTTAGTGTGTTGTTTTATGAATTTTATGATAGCTTGTTTTTAATTTTTTATGTTGTACTTCAATTTAGAATAATTAAACTTAAATCTTAGGTTATTATTTTTTTGTTATTTAAAAAAATTTTTATTGATAATATTTTAACTTAAACAAGTAAAAAATAAATTTTATGAACATTTTTTTGTAAAAACAGTCAAACGGATGTTATAACAGTTTTTTTGAATATGCGGATAGATATACTCGATATTCGATTCGATTCGATTTGCAAAAAATGCAAATATTGTATTCGATGAGTATATGCAGATCAAATAAAATTTTAGACTATATCCAATCCGATTCGATCTGTGTACAGTCATAGTCAGTCATAGTCAGTCATAGTCAGTTATGTACAATTTTTTTTTTAATGTTTCACTACAAGAACCGTCGGATCCAACTGCAATTTAGTATTAGTGTTGTATATATACACATTCTCTTAAAAAAATATATTATTGAAACACTTAAAAAAAAATGTTAATAAACAACTTTTTGGTTGTCTAATTAAAATTAGGATTTTGTTAACTTATATTCTGAAGACATAGATTAAAAACACTATACAAAAATATTTTATAAATGTTATTAAAAAAATAATTTTTTGACGTTTTTAATATAATTGAATACAAAAAATATTAAAAATATTCTATTATTATAATTTTAAATTGTGCACTTAAAACACAAATTAATTAATTCTTAAAATTTAAAGAAAAAAATCAGTTCAAAGATTATTTTTTTGAAAAGACTAAATTTTGTAGCTTTTGTTTAAAATTAAATTATTAAGGATTTTGTTATGTCTATAGTCTACATCTTTTATAATAAACATTGCTTTGACATCAATATTTCTTAACAAACAATCACACATTCTCTTTATTTTGTTAGTTAAAAATAATTTAAATAAACAATTACTTAGTAACAATTGTATTTTTATACGGGTGTCAATAGTATTTAGTATATGAATAATATTTTTCAATTGTTAGACCTCTTTTTTTTTTAAAAAAAATCTAATCTCATGAAAAATAAAAAAACACTAATTTCACAACTAGAAATAATAATAGTAAAAAAAAAAAAAACAGTGTAGATGCATAGATAATTAGAGAGTATACCCAAATCCATGATCAGCATAATAAGGGAGATTAGAGAGTGAAGTTTCATCAATGTCAAAAATCCAAATATCTTTACCATCACCAACAAGATTGAGATTCTTAGCATATTTATAAGCTTCTTCAGTAACTGCTTTTGAGTCTTCTCTATATTGCTTCCCTAAAAGATAGTTTCCAACATAATCTTCACACTCTTTAGGAATTGATGTCCATTCAATGATGTTGTGTGCTTCAACACCAAGCCTCCAACTTGAGCATGATGTTTGAGGAATGTAGTGACCCCCTAACCCTGATTTTAATCTTAGAGGGAATATTGAAAAGGTTAATCCATGCTCTAATGCTAAGTTATGGCATGATGATGGTGTTGCTAATGATATGATTATTGTAGAAAGAGAGAAAATAAGTGCTACTAATTTCATAGTGGCTATGTAGCTATAGGTAGGTAAGAAAAACTTTGTGATGGTTTTATGTGTGACTCTTTTGTTCTTTATATAGAAAAATGTGTCTATATAGAAAATAAAAAAAAATTATGAATAATTTATTGGGTAGCATGAAAATGAAAGAATACATTATTGTATGAATAATTTATTATTTTTCTGGTCATTAAAAGTTTTTTTTTTTTGGGAGAAGGCCTATTTCCTAAATGAAGATTTTTAATTCACAAACTTTTTTTTTAAAGATTGTGTGATTAATATATATTTGTGAAGTTAAAAAAAAAACTTATAGAGGAAATAAAAAACTTCTAGTTTATTTTATGTATGTTTACCAAAATAAACTATAAATAGAAGTGGTAATGATGAAATGATTTGAGTAATATGTATGATACTAATTAAGATCAAATTCATGTTCCTAATATACCATACAAAAATTGAAAGTAAAAAGATAAATAAACACATAAATGTCTCTTGAAGCCAAGTTTTAATTTAAAATTTCATTCCAGACATTTTAACTTGATGTGCATGAATTAAATATTTCAATTTCATTAACAATCCTCTCAAAATAATTTTTTGAAATTCAAACTCTCAAACCTTGAGTAAAATACTAAAATTTCTCAAAACTCATCTCTCTCCATATATATATATATATATATATATCAAATTGATTAAAAGACAAAGAGGCTGGTAAATGAGACCATACCACTAATAAATATATAATTCAATCATTCTTGCATTGAATTTTTGAAGAATAAAATATTACGTACATGATCCACGCATGCATTATTTTAGATATTAAATTTAGATATTGAGTTTGTTTAGGTGAACTTTTAAAAAAAAATATTTTTTGAGTTATTTTTTTAAAAAATTTTATAAAAAAATAAAAATAATTTTATGTTTGGATATTTCATGTAAAAAAATATTTTTTATTTATCAATTATATTTAAATATAATAATATAAAACTATTTTTTTATTTACTTATTATGTAAAAAATATATTTTTTTTAAAAAATCTTTAAATAAAGATATAAATTTTAGTTTTTTAAAAAATATATTTTTTAATAATTTTATTTTTACTATTAAACATTTATTACATATGCTAAAAAAATATTTTTTTATTAACTTAACATCACCCAAACAAACACATTGATTTGATAGCGATAGCAACCAATAATTAAATATTTTTAAGTATTTTTGTCTACTTAATTCTATAAAGTATACTAATATAATATCTTATCATATGCATGCATGTAAGACCATGGAGAAAGGGCAAATTATGGCCGTCTCCTTCAAGTTTGCATGCTTTCCATGAGGCAATAGCTTGAAAAATGTCAAAGTAAAAAAATATTAAGGTTGCGTTTGTTTTATAGAACATGACACTGAAATAGAGAATAAGACGAAGATACTAAAAATTATTATTTGTGTATTATGTTTAGATATAATGTATAAGACCCTATGTAATATTTAGTATTATGTTTGGATATACATGAATAAGACTAAAATATTAGATGAAATAACTAAAATAATCATATGATTCCAAATTTTCTAAATCAAATATAAACTAATTTAATAGAAAATGATAATACGTAGGAGTATAAACGAAACTTGAAAAAATGTTTGAAGGGACTAAAAATTTTAATAAAAAAATTTAATAGTATTTATATTAAAATAAAAATTATAAATATATTTATTTTATTTTTAAATTTATTATTAATATGTAGTAATACATATATTAAAATTAATAAAAGAATAGATCTGAGTTTGATTAATAAAAAATTTTGTTTAGGTTAATAAGTCAAATTAATTTTAAATAAAAAAATCACTTTTAAAAAAGAATCCGTTTTTACATGGAAAAAATAGTTTTTGAACATAAAAATTTATTTTTATTTATAAAACTAATTTTTTTTATCTAAAAACTGATTTTTCTTTAAATTATATAAAATCACTTACAACTTATAAATTATTTTTTAACATTTTAAAAGATCAATTTTACCTTTAATAATATTTATCTTTCAAAAGTTTCAAGACTAATTATAGAAAAAATAAGAAAGGATAATAGTGAAATAATAAAAAATATCTATAGACAAAAAGAAAAATAAAATTTATAAAAAAATCCATGTCCACTTTTCCAAATTCCGTGTCCATCATTGTCCTTCGTAAAAGAGTGGACACAAAAATATAAAAAACGGTCTTAGAAACAATGTGTTCCGTATCCATGTCTCTGCTTTCAAACACATTTTAAACATGTACTGTCTATATCCCTGTGTCTTGTCTCTAAAAACAAACCCTACCTAAGTGAACAATAAAATTAGTTACTTTATATTTATTTATAAATATATATCATTTTATTTATTTTTTATGTATATTTTATATTATAATATATATTTTATATATATTAGTGATTGATTTTGATGTATTTTTAATAGAGTTAATTGTTTTTTATATGATGAATGAAATGGTGTAATACAATAATATGAGTTAAAATAGGTGTATTTCACAAGTGTGATGCATAATACAAATCGTTATTTACGATTTGCATAACAAAAAAAATCGTTAATATAGATTTCATAAATCACATTTTTTTAAATTAAAAAATTGAAATCGTGACTCACGATTTCTTATTTTTTTTGTCTTACTTGAAATCGTAATTCACAATTTTTATAAACTTTTTTTAATTTTTTTTGTCTTATTTGAAATTGTTACTCACGATTTCTTCTTATCCCATAATACTGTATTACACCAAAATATTATAATATTAATGAAAAACACCAATAACAATCCAATATAAAAAAAAATTAGCCTTTTTAATATAGTTGTCCAAATTATTCAATTTTATATCTTACATTTAGCACTTTAATTTAGGTTAATTATTCACGTTTTTTTATTAGTTAATTTGTTCTTATCTGCCCGTTTTTAGTGAGATTTTCTATAAAATGAAGCTACTCGTTGAGGTATACTATTTAATTTTTGGATTATTTTGAAATGAACCCCATAAAGTCATTGAACCTTTTTTTTTTTCTTTCTTGGGTTCATATATACTAGGGATTTAAACGTGAGTAAATTTTTACTTCATTTTTTGTTTCAATGTTTTATATCTGTTTCTCAACTACCAATAAAGTTATTTTTGGGGAGGGGAACCGCTTCATTCCATGACTCTTGCATATTGAAATTCTTTTATTATGAATACAAACTTTATCAAATAAACTGAGAATTATGATGTGCCAATTAATCTAATTATAAGAATAAAAATTAAGAGAATTAATTGTTTTTATAAATATGGTTAAATTATTTATTTAAAAAATATATCAAGAATTAGACTAGATAATAATTAGTAATTATGAAAAGTCAAATATTTTATTATTTATAAGTTATATTAAAAAGTTTTTTAGTCAAATTGAATCAAATAGACATCACTTTANTTTGTCCTATTTTTATTTTAGTGAGTGTATGAGTTAGAATTTTAAACATAAAAGATATAAAAACCTCTAAAATCTTATAACCACTTTTTTTCTTAATTTTTTATGAATGAAAATTTTTTAAAAAAACTTAGATATAAACAAAAAAGTTAAAATAATTCTCTTAACTGTTAAATTAAAAAATCAAATTGAAATAAAAAATTCTTCTTTTTTTTTTATCTCATCCTGGGTTCTATTATATATCATGCATAATCTTTACTCTTTATTAAAAAGGTTTATGTATCATAGCATAAATTTAAATACCGACCAAATCTATTTAATATATACTCAATTGTTTATAGATCTTATACCTTTTTTTTTTAAATAAGTTTAAGATTAAATTTTGAGAATTGCATTTATGTAAAAATTATGAACTTTCAAAAAGATGTTGGAATTGAATTTTACTGAGATATCTTTTATCTGACGAGATTCTTCTTACCTAACCATTATTATATTTAGAGTACTACATATCAATAATGGTTCCTTTTGATAAAGTTCATTAGATTTATTCAGGATAAAATATGTTTTTTTTTCTTTAATGTATTTAAAATTTTCAAAATTATTTTAAGTTTAGCTTTGTCAAAAAATTAACAGCAGATATATAATTGAAACTTATTTCAAACATTAAAAATAAAATAAAATTAAATATTAAAATAAATTTAAAATTTTTAGAAACTGAACTAGCATTCTATGCTTCAAACTATGTTCCACTTTAGTCGAAAGCTTAAAAATTATCGAGAAAAAGAAAATCAAGATGGTGGTGTAAAATAATCTTCCTTCACTAATCTCACACGGTATAAAAGTCTAAATTTGTATAAAAAACAAATAATTATGTTTGATAAAATTTTTAAATAAAATTATAATAGGTATCAATACAAAAAATCCTAAAGTTCGGAGACCAATATTTGAAGACGACAAAAAACAATAAATTAGAAGTGAAACTCGAACCCGCAATCTTTAGGTGAGCACAAAGAGACTACCATTTGAGCTACAGTTCGTTGGTGAAGGAAGATGAACTTATTAGGACTTGAAATGTAAAATGAATTAATTTTGTATTTCAAGCTTGCTCTTTCTATTTGATGTAAAAATAATCTAAATGCATAAATCTAATTGAATGACAGCACAAAATTCTTTATGCTATCCCTGCATTAAAACTAAACTCTTATTTTTACTGGTTTTGATAAGAAATGTTTTTAAGACACTCCATAAGGATACCATAAGTAGAAACTTTGAATGAACGTTAAAGATGAATGATACTTTATTCTCATTCTCTTTCACATTCAAACATAATCTTTCCAATTAAATGAACCACAAGCCACAAACATGTTTAAAAGAGTGGTAACTGCCTCACTGGTATGCATACAATTTTATACGTGTATTCAATTATATAACATCACATTAGGCCATTAGCAAAAGTAACTATTTTTTACCTTGACTGTGAATAGTCATTCAAAAGAACGGACGTGATTGCACGACTATATAAACTTTTATAATGTTAGTAGCGCATCAAAATTAAACTCTACAACTAAATAGAAAATCAGGTACTTATTTAAAAAAGAATGTTACCCTTGTGTTCTCATAAGCTAAGAATATAGAGAAATAATTCGTTAATTTATAATTTTTAAAAAATAATGTCACATTAATCATGAGACCATACACTAATATATAAAACATTACATTTGAACAAAAGATGGGGGAAAAAATTGGAACCTGAACAAATGGCTCCTCAGATCCACGCAAAAATTTCTCTGCAATTTATTTTCCAGAATTGCTCTTGGAAATGTTACATATGATGATGATGACGATGATGATGATACAGGAATTCTCATTTTGCATGGAACATGCTGTTGACGGATTCATAACTGGGGACATTTATAACTGCGGCGATAAGAGGAAACATCTTGTTAATCGTTGGTTAAGACTCGAAGCGCCATAATTAAGTAATTAAATGAAAAACTAGTTAATCACCGTCGCCATAGGATGCCATAGTCAAAGGAGTGGAAATAATCTTCTGAGCAATTTTGGTGATATCGTTCAACGTGATTTCATCAACTGCCTTCAAGAACAGCTCCACAGGCTTCCTGAAATGATCATAACAAAGTTCTTAAGTAACAATTTGCAGAGGGCTCATTACTAGTTAATAAGAAATTTAATAAGAAATTCTTGCTTACCTTTCTCCATAAGTCAAAATTTGCCTCCCTATATCTTCTGATGCAATCATCTGAAAAAGAAACAAAAAAACAATGATCTTTTATTTTAAGCATACAAGAATCATATGAAATCTAACCAAATCCCATTTCCCCTTCAGAATTGAAGATTAAAAAGAACAAGGCAAACAATCGAGCAGGTACTATAATCACATATTTGTTTTAGTGGTCGACGAGGCAATGGCAGAGCTAAGCATGAATTTGTAATTAAAGCGGGCAATTCTTAAGGCTAAGAGGAAAATTATTTGTATCAAGGATTAAGAAATTGAAAGGGGAAAAAAATAAACTAGAGGTTCGGACTCTCAGAAGGAGACACAATGTGCCGCCCTTCGAAAATTTAAACAAGGGAGTCAAACCAAAAGAGAACCCCATTGCACATTAGAGAAAGAGAGACCATACTCGAGATTCCAGATTCATTAGAACTGCAGACTTTGTGGATTTTTTGGCACGGTCAAGCTGCACCTGTGTAACTGCCATGGCAAGAATCGTAAATTTATTAGACAGAAATCAAGGTCCTTACCAATGTACTACAGAAGCAAAAGAGAAAGAGAAGTAATACCTTGTCCAGGTGATGCAATCGCTAATAGTTCTTTGGCCGCTATATCCACAGATTTTGCCACAAACTCAGGGCTCTACACAAATTCGAGAGTCAATTAACCATTTCTTGGCTAATCTCTATAAGATAACTCCTTTATTTACTTATTAGATGAGAATCATGGGAATTGTCCATGCAGATGAATGCAAAGGAAGTTCAGAAAGAGAGTCTTACAGTGCTTGTGTAAATGCCGAAGAGTCCTGTGTTGTTGAAGATGCTGTTGAATGCAGAGCAAGAAAGAATTTGTTGGTGCTCATTCAACACGCGAAGGTCTGGATTGAATTGTACACACAATACAACTTGAAACATTAGAGAATATATACCAAATATAAGGACTCAAGGGCAGCATAAGGTGTTGTAGTCATCTCAAATGGGAAAACAGAGAACATTGTGATCAAGATAAAGCATATCATAGAGCCATGGTTACTTGAGAGCTGGTACAGGGAACGCTATGCAGTTTGTTTCAGTATGAAATTATGCAATTTGTTACTTTTTGTAATTAAATTGCAGGTGTTCATTTTGAGAGAATTTGGTATGCAAGTAAATGAAAGAATCAAGGCAACTATGGAACAAACTAAACTGTTAGCCAGAAGATATCGGTAAAACTTACATAGCCTTGAGTGCATCCCTTTCCCGGGCCCTCCTGCTGAGAATGAGCCACCCCCTCCCATAAGTGTCTGCATGATCAGAATCGTTATTTCCATATAAAATCATTTTTCCTTCTGTTTTTGAGAACTGAAGAAAAGAAGCAAAATCTGAAGGCATAGGACAAAATGAGCACCTGCAGAACAGTCAAAACTATGGCATCCTTCTCCTTTTGCCATCCACCGGGCACTTCAAAGGCAATCGCAACATGTGTAGCCTGCACTTGCAACATACCATAGTAGGTAAGTACAGATATGTCTTTTAAACGGGATAATTAAACAGAATGAAGTAAATCTAAGTAGTATTCTATACCAAGTTACACATACCCCTGATTCACCCTGATGACGGAAGTCACCCCCAACATACATAGATTTTGGTTCATGAGGTCGGGGAACATTTGGTAGATCAGCGAGAAGAGGCTCAGCAACAGACAGAAGTTCTTCATGGTCAACCCCAGATGCTGCAAGCACCATTCTAGGTGCTGTATAGTTCTCCTGATTTTCGCATTAGACAACAATCACATTCACATATAGATCACCAGAAGCCGAAAACCAACAATATTCAGTCAATATCAGAAAGGGTAAAAGATCTTACAGCAACAAATTCCTCTAAAATTGAGCCATCCAGTCTGTTCAATGCTGTTTCAGGAGCCAAAAGAGGATTAGCCAATGCACCGGAATAACCAGCAGAGTGAATTGCTTCTAAGAGCAAGCCTTGGGGATTATTCGAAAGTTCTCCAAGCTCTGATTTCACCTTTTGGAGCTGTATCAATACATGGTTCGACAAATTCAGCAATGGCCAAAGTTGAACAATTAATCAACTTGTCTTCACATCGGGATTACATATATAAAAGAAAGAGACTACATTATCAAAATGGAATGCTCTGGTTTTACCACAATTCCTGGGGTTCCCAGTGCACAAGAAAACTAGAAAGGAAATTATCCTATAGATTGCTAGCGCTAGCTCCTAGTTCAATTTTCCACCAACCAATTCATACTATGTTTAATTCCCCAAAAGGCCAAAACTAATCAGAAGTCAGAGCTAAAAAATATTCGTTTCCAATCTCAGTGCATGAGTTGGTATAGTACTTAGTGTTAAATTCCATTCTCAATGCAATGGAGTCTAGTAAATTATGACAGTAAAATGAGAGAATTTGGGATTCAGATAAGTTGAAAATTCTCTATTTTGTGCAAAAAATTATTCTTTTGATCTGTTCTGGAAAGTAAGTAAAGTTATAGCAAGATGTAATAGGCTATCTCTGATGCAAGGATTGCATTCTCTCTCTAACTGTTCATACTTTGTAACTGAACCTAACTCACTCTAACAACCTATGACTTTACTAAATATTGATGTTACCATGCAAAAGTTGAGCTAGCTGTGTTAACTCAAACTTTCTCCGGAAGATGCCCTAACACTTGCAAGGAATAACATTGTCTTCGTTTTCGTTTTACTTGATAAATACATTGTCACTAAACTTGTAAAGAATAAATAAATAAATACTATATAAACACTCACTCTTTTAGATGTCTCATTTTCTCATAATTCATCACAGGAATACCTAAATTTTAATTATGGACAATAGAACAATGTCATTTGCTGCATATACTGATGAATGACAGAATGAAACTGCTAACTAAGGGTGCTTGTTTGTTTCTTGTCTTCATTTTCAGATGCAGGACATGGGTAGCATCTCTAGTAATTAAAATGAAAAAGTACAAATTGAAAATGAAAATGAAAATGTGAAACAAACAAGACAGATACTTAACCTTACGAATTAAAAAGATTCAATCCTTTTGTAATCACAAAAATCAAATACCTCTTCATTGACCTCCCAGTTCAAGAAGACTGGGTTCCTTACACAATCAACCAGCAATTCCACCATTTGAGGAACATAAGTCTTCAAAGCATCAAATGTGTATCCCATTTGCTCCCGAGAAGCTGAGGCTCCTATGTTGCCACCAATAGCTTCTACCTCCCTTACAATACGAAAATGACTACGGTTTGTTGTGCTCTTGAAAGCCATTCGCTCGAGCAGGTGAGAAGCCCCAGTATACAATGGTGCCTCATATATGGAACCACAGTCAAGGTATAATCCAATTGAGGCTGCATGGTTCTAATTAACAACCAAAATGAAAAACATAATCACTATGCTAACCAATCACCTCAAATAGACTATTATCACTCAAAG
This sequence comes from Arachis duranensis, assembly GCF_000817695.3. NCBI lineage: Eukaryota > Viridiplantae > Streptophyta > Magnoliopsida > Fabales > Fabaceae > Arachis > Arachis duranensis. The sequence goes on from NC_029780.3 coordinate 3,532,926, forward strand.
TAGCATTGTCATTGAACATATCAACATAGTGGCTCCCATTGGTAAACCACCTTAGAATAAAAATACAGAGAAACCTGTATTGGTCTCCCAGGACATATCCTTTTTTGTGCACTTACAAAACACAAGCAAAGAGAACTATAACTATGCGCATACCAATGAGGTCTCCGAGGCTATTTTGAGACCATTGTGGAGAGTTGTGATCTTGGTCTTGCTTGGCTCAACCAAATCCGGCAGTGGATCGGGGAGGGCAATGCCTCCGAGCGGAGTGTCAAGCGGAGGAAGCTGACTAGAACTCTCCCCTGTAAGCCAGCTGAACAATCCACCTGAGGAAGGCTTTGTAGCTACTGCAGCTGAAGTTGCAAACCTTGTGGCTCCTAAGTAGCTTCCATGGCCCTAATCACACATTACAAGGTTCCATTTCATCACACAGCAACACACACATAATCTTTGCAACAAAATTACCACAAAAAAAATAAAATTCCATTCCACTTTCACCAATTCGAATCTATATCACAAACAACAAGAGCTAAATTTTCTATTCCCCTATTTGTCACATGATTTCTAGCATGAAAAAGTAATCTAGGAATTGTCAAAATGGGCAACTATAAATTTAATGAATAAAATAAAAAAGCAAACAACTTTTCTATATACAACCCCATCAATAAAAAAAAATACGAATCAAAATCAATTTTTTTCATGTGGGTTTAGCTCAAATCAATTGAAAACTTCATTATTTGATTTGTGGTATTAAAAAAACAAATTAGAAAGAAAAAAGGAAATAGAGAGAGAAGCGTAGTAGAGAGTGACCTTGAGATGCCTCTTGAGTGAAGAAGATGCTGCTCTATACATATTAACAATGAGAATACGCAATGAATCGCTAAAATCTAAAAGCAAATTGTTTTCGATGTTATATGAGAGTGCAAATCAGCAAATCAGCGGATCACAGAACCAGAAAACACAAACACAGAGAGAGGCTTTCGGTTCCAGATGACAAGACAATGGGGAATGGGTCAGGCCCATTTATTTATTTTTGTCAAGGCCCATTAAATTTTGTAAAGGTTAAATTCTTGGTAACTTAGTTGGGCCACTTAGGCCCAATGAGGATAAAAGCTTTAAAATGACAAAAAATAAAAGAATACGACTGGGCAAAATTAGAAATGAAGTCAATGTCTAAAAAAAAAGAAATGAAGTCGTTAATTACATATTAATTAAAAATAGATGGTTGATTTTTTTTTGGTGACTAAATAGAAAAGAAAGAAAAAAGAGACAAAATCAAATTAATTGGCTAGGGTCATATCTAAATCTATTAGATGTTGAAGCTCACTCCATGGTTGGCTCCAATTCGAGTGAATGTCCGCGACAGAAGCAGCTGCTTTAGCCATACAATCTGCAACACTATTTGCAGTCCTCTGAATTAAAAGAATAGAGACTCTCCAATTCCAATTCATAACCTCCTGAATATGCTTTGCCAAATCCCATTCCGGAATATCCTTACTAAGCATTCTTTTGTTTACCAAGAAAAGAGCTTCTAAACAGTCTGTTTCACAAATAACCTCACGAAATCCACTCTCCCAAGCAAGAAGTAAACCTCTCCAAATTGCATACAATTCAGCAAAAAGAACACTGCACACTTCGACTTTTCCAGTGCAACCTTTCAACCAACATCCATCAGGATTGCGAATAATACAACCAAAACCAGCATAGCCAGAAGGAGCAAACCAACTAGCATCACAATTCAATTTAACAGAATGAACTGGAGGTGGAACCCAATGCAAACAAAGTGAAGGAGGAGACAGAGATTGATGCATAGCAAAAATAGTGTGAAACTCCCTTACTGAACTACGAATCAAACTCACCACTTTACTAGCACTCCATGAATCATCTATATTAAATAAGTCATGATTCCTGCTTCTCCAAATCCACCAGATGGTCGAAAAGAAAAGAAAAACATCTCCACTCTTTGCACCTCTGTAGAGCCAATCATGTAAATTCGAGTTATCTGAATAAAGGCCTAAAAGGTTCTAGACCTCCTTGGCACTAGGGCACTCCCGAAGACAATGAAGAATGGATTCAGAACTATTCTGACACCGATGACAGGTGCTAGATAAAGCTAAACCACGACCCAAACGAAACTCTGCTGTAGGAATAGCATTATGGAGACTGAGCCAAATCAAGAACTTATACTTCTCAGGAATATGCAGACGCTATACCCACAACCAATTATCATGCTCATTCCAGTCAAACTTTCTTTTGGCTAGCCAACTGTATCCACTCCTAGCTGAGTAGAGTCTAGATGATGCCACACCCCACGACCAACCCGAACTCTCTCCAGCATTCAAATCCGGATTATAAGCATTCAAACGCTGTTTATCATCTTCTGGAATGATAGAGAAAATATCATGGAGATTCCATTGACCATCTTTCCAAACGTCTCTAATAGTTAAATCAGAGTCAGATATATGTACAAAAGGGACATCTTGAGCAATTGGGCCCTCAATACTCCAATTGTCAAACCAAAAAGATTGATCAAGTGACCCAACGCACCAAGAGAAGGCATCCTTAAGAGCACCAAAAGCCTTTGAGATACTCTTCCAAACATGAGAAGCATTGCAAGGGACAGGGCCATCTAAAACTCCCTCATTCCTCAGATACTTCGCCCTCAATAGAGCAACCCAAGGCTTGTCCTGACAATGAAAAAGTTGCCACACCAATTTACCAAGTAAAGATATATTAACACACGCAGGGTCTCTAACACCCAGGCCACCAAATTTTTTTGGAGTGATCACGGTCCTCCAATTAACAAGAGAAAGACCTCTACCATCAACTTGACCCTTCCAAAGGAACTGTCTCATCATAGAAGATAATTTATCGCAAACCCAATTTGGAAAAAAGGATACCTGCATATGATAGACAGGAATGGATGCTGCAACAGAATTGATCAGGCAAAGTCTCCCTGCTTTATTTAGAAGCCTTCCTTTCCAATTAGCTAATCTTCCCCTCACCTTTTCAATCACCGAATGAAAAGAAGCCCTACTGGTACGGGAATGATTAAGGTTAACTCCAAGATATCTTCCTAAGTCCAAAGCAAAACGTATTGAAGAAACACTAGTAAAAATATCTCTTCTACGAGCAGTCACATTTTTAGAACAAAAAGCTTTAGACTTTTCAAGATTCACTTTCATGCCAGATGCCTTGCAAAAAATATTAAGAGAATGCATGACCATTTGGACCTGACTTTTTGTAGCCTGGCAGAAGAGTAAGAGATCATCTGCAAACATCAAATGAGAAAATTTTGGGCCACCCCTAGTGACAGAAACTGGTTTCCACACACCCTCGACCACCTTATGAGATATATAGCAAGCAAGTCTTTCCATACAAAGCATAAATAAGTAAGGAGACATTGGATCGCCCTGTCTAAGCCCCCTTCTAGGAGCAAAACTATCCAATCTATTCCCATTCCACATAATAGAAAGAGAGGATGCACGGACACAAGTCATAATCAAATTAACAGTGATGATAGGAAAACCAAAAGCAATGAGAGTACTCTCCAAAAACCTCCAATCCACCCTATCATAAGCTTTTTCAAGATCAATTTTAAAAGCAAGAGTACCTTTCTTGGATTTTGTGTGCTTCATGAAATTCAAAATTTCTTGGGCCACAATAATATTATCAGGAGCACCACGACCCGGAATAAAACCTCCTTGTAAAGGACTAACAATATCTGGAAGAAAATGCCAAATTCGGTTAGTCAATACTTTTGTGATAATTTTATAAACAACATTACACAGGCTAATAGGCCTGAAATCCTTTATAAAGGTAGGATTATCAATTTTAGGAATAAGCACAATCAGAGTTTCCATGATGCTAGGATTTAAGAACTCTCCCAAAAAAGCGCTCCGGACAATATTCCAAATCTCAGTGCCTACTATCTCCCAATATTCTTTAAAAAAATAAGCTTGAAAGCCATCTGGACCAGGAGCCTTAAAAGGGCTCATACTGAATACTGCTGACTTGACTTCCGCAAAAGAGACAGGGTCAATTAACCTAGCACAAGCCTCAGTGCTTAGAGTGGGCATCGGAACATCCCCTAAACAATCAACCTCAACCTCTTCCGTTGTACCAAAGAGATTCTTGTAAAAATAGATGGTTGATTAAATTTGTTTAAATATTTTTTTAAAAAAAATATAACTATGTTGTGTATATATTAAAATTTAATTATTAATAAAAATTTAAAATACAAAATGAAAATATGTAAAATAATTAAACTGTTGTCAACACTTTACTTTCGAGTTTCGTTGATCACCGTTCACTCATTATTGGAGGAAACACTTTACTTTCGAGTTTCGTTGATCACCGTTCACTCATTATTGGAGGAAACACTTTACTTTCGAGTTTCGTTGATCACCGTTCACTCATTATTGGAGGAAACACTTTACTTTCGAGTTTCGTTGATCACCGTTCACTCGTTATTGGAGGAAACGGAACTCATTTTTGAGGTTTTAATAGTGCAAATTTAATAGAAATTAGTAACATAAAATTATATTAGCTGTGTATACCACTAAATTATTAGTGTATTTTAGCATTGTATTTATACGTGGCTTTAAGGTTTCAGTGGTGCAGCCGAGGCTTGGTGCTAGTGGCAGGATCTACTGCCTCGCAAGTAGCTACACTCGGGTTGAAGTCCTAGGAGAGGAAAAATGAACTCTTAAATGAACTCATGTAGTGTTTGTGAGTGTGTTGTATGTGGGTGTATAATATATGAGTAATGTCTAAGATTATGGGCTGTCTAATCTATCTGACCAAAAAAAAAATTCAGTGGTTGGAATTCCAAAAACTATTGACAATGATATCCCGGTAACCATGCTTGAAATGTATGAGGTCAAAATGATTTTTTTTTTTTTAACATTCAATTGATTAATGTGTATTGCACTCTGCTAGCTCATAGTGCCATTCATTCATACACAGGCTTCATAGTTGGCCCTGTCAATGGTAGACATGCATATATTCCATTTGGGGTAACCAATTTGTAATTTGAAGCAAGTTTGTTTGGTTTTATCACTGAACAAGATTGTAACATCTTATGGCTCAAATTTTGTGTAGAGGATAAATGAGAAGCAGAAGGTGGTGAACTGGTGATAATAGACAAAATGTGGGCAAGACTGATATCTTCAACCAACCAACCTAACTTCATCAAATGAAACCAGGTTATTCATACACAAATGAGATATATACATAATTTTGCTGTTTCTTTTCAATTACATCATAGGCTACTTTCTCTTTTTTCTAATAGTATACAACCAGTGCTGAAAACATGAGGATTCTCGACCAGAGGAATCGAAATATAACAACACGAAATACGAGCACTTGCTCGCCCAGCACCTAGAGGCCTAATTGCATCATAAAAAAAAGGGCAGCCCGTGGTACAAGCATTTCGCGTTAACATAGAATTCGAGGAAGGGCCACACCCAAAGGGCGTGATGTACGCAGCCTAACCTGATAATTATATTAGTGGCTGTTTCCATGGCTTGAACCTGTGATCTTGAGGTCATACGGAAACAACTCAACCGTTGCATCATAGAATACACAAAGTGCTCAAATAGTTTAGATTCTTTTCAGTACCTTGGGAAAGACTGTGTAAATAACTTCTTTCAGATTCCTGCAACCCACAAGTGTCATCTTTTCTAGACCTTCATTTCCTAAAGTTTTTTCAGCTGTTTTTGGCACTATGCACATTCTGTAACCCAATTTGGCTACCGTGTATACCCTTTTCTCCATTCTAGGAACCTGCATCATCATCATCATCATCACATAAATAATACATAATCCAAATGCTATGGTAAATTCTGATTAGCAAATGTTCAATTCTCGTGAAGCATCATTACCATGCGAAGCTCGCCACCAAGTCCAATTTCACCGATGAATGCAATGTCATTTGGTATTGGGACCTCCAAGAAACTGAGAAAAAGAAAAGGTACATCATAGATTGACACTAAAATCTAACAATAAGGGAAGGCGAAAAAAGGACATATTTCATTAACCTCTCGTGAGATTTAGTAAAATTCATCGTTACCTGACCTCTTTGGTGTTATGTTTATAAGGATGTTAAGTGTCACATTTTAGAAAATATAAAGATATCACGTGTAATATTACTTATATAGTTATATCAATGCTTTAATTTTATAAATAGAAAGGAGGTAAGTGTAACCAAAATTTTGATTTTTTATCATAAACTGCCAGAAAATTATTCCTCCAAGTCCAAGCAAGTAGCATGTGCATCTAACTTCAATCATATGCTCCCAAATCCTCTTCACATGACATTTATCATTTTCAGATCAGCAAGTTTTAACACAGTTGAATAAAATTTAGAAATATAAACCTGCTACAAATCGCAGCTGCTATTGCAAGATCTCCTGCAGTCTCAGTAAGTGTCAACCCACTAACAACATTCAAAAACACAGCCTGTTGTACAAAACAGAACTTGATCAACACGAGTCAAGAAGAAAACAAGTAAAGCAGTTAAGTCGAAAAAAATACAGATGAATGGCTTTAGAACTGATCAAGGAACAATGGCCAACAAACAAAAATATATATTGCATTTATAGATCAGCTTACATTTTCTTGTAGGCGAAGACCTGCTTGCTTTATAAGAACCTACATTTGAGTTATGAGACTATGATCAAGGAATTACTCTACACCTCTCAACACTGAAGATTATATAATGGATATGCAAAAGACTAAAAAGAAGATAAGAAGATGAAGATATGATACAAAAGCATGTTAATAAAATTTTGAACATACAGATATGATCATATCAGCTCTATTTGCATGGATCCCATTAACTTGCCTTGAACCAGTTGAGCCAGAAAGACAAAGTGCCTGCAACACGCATATGGAAATTTGCTTAAATCTTCCAAAGTAAAAGATGTGTGAAAGAATTCTGATTTATGTATTATTATGTTCCAACTTCCAAGTATTTTCACGCAATGATACAGTGAACCAACAACTGAGCACCAAGAGCCTAACTCAATTTAGACTACTGGAACAATGTATATGGATTTGCTCATGAATTTTATGTTTTGTGCATTTGATTTCCTTAAAAAGAAAATTTTACATAGTGAAAACATCATCATTTCTAACAATTGCTTGCAATATATTCACAATAAAGGGGAGTGAAATTACCCACAACAGAAATAAAAGAAAATCACCTGAATTTCAATAAGGAATGTTCGGGAGCCATCCATTATCACAGCAACAGCTAGCCCCGCTAATATTTCCGAATCTAAATGTTGCTCACTGAGAAACATTTCACTCGCATTTGAAACAGCCTGAAGTCCTGAATGTGACATCTCAAAAACTCCAAGCTGACAACAAAGATCAAAAATAATTTTTTTGCTGCATCATCGTGACAATGGAGTAAAGGAAATAATGCCAAAACCAAATAAGTAAAAGAAATTGGCATGATTACACAAAAAGATACCACTTCTCTATATGGTTAAAGAGAGGCAAATAAGGTACATATATTCATATAAAAAACACTACCAGAAACGTACCAAACTAAACTAAAGAAAGAAGTCAATGCCAAGACATCTGTTCATAATATTAAGTGTTGCAACTTACAAACAGATATTTATTGAAGTTGTTGGTACTTAGATATAAATAAAGTCAGGGAAGATATGGTGGATCCACAACATAATTGTAGTGGTGTACCTCATCAGTGGATCCAAATCGATTTTTCACAGCTCGAAGCATACGATGGGTGGAGTACTTCTCCCCCTGAGGATTACAATGAGCAGTTAACATAGAGAAAATGAAGTGATTTCAGCAAGGTAACCATTCCATAAGTAACATGCAAAAAATGCATTAGGCAGTAAAAACAAAACTATGTGATTTTAGCTCAAAAATATACTCTCAAAATAATTTTGCAAAGGGATTAAGGGAATAGGATGAACCATGTCTTGCAACTGAACAATAACTTGAATCTAAGTAAAAATATACAGTCAAAGTCTCAAAGAATATATGCGAATTAGAATTTGTCAACTATACAACGAAAGAAAGATACATCAAGGTACCAACTTCCATATACAGAACAACGTCTACAATATGCTCCAAGACACGAGGTCCAGCTATGTCTCCAGATTTAGTCACATGGCCAATCTAAAATATAGAACAAAAAAAAAAGCAAATTTGCAATGGTTAAGCCAACAATTCTCATGCCACTTAAACAGGAAAGGTACAATGCATAAGTTTGATGAACATATGCTTGCTCACCAAAAGAACGGGGATGTTTGTTGTCTTTGCAAATCGCAGCAAAGTTGAAGTGCATTCTTTCACCTGTCACACACCTATGAGATGTCATGTATCATGGGAACCAGCATGTCATTTCACCGTATAAAAAGATATAGCCAATGCACATTTGACAGTTTTGGTAATGTAGATTAAATGAATCTCGAGTAGGGAAGATATGGTGTGAATGATAAAGTAGGCCATTCATCTCAGAAACAATGAACAAATCAAAGAATTTCAAGCAACAGAAAACCTATGAATCGTACCACAGATGTTATCCTTTTCAATAAGATGCAAGTTAACAAGGAAATTTAGCAAGATAGATTCCCAACCTGCATAATCCCTCCAGGACTTCCCATTATTCCTTTCAAATAAACAGTTTGTATTGAATCAATAACCAGAGCCCGAGGGGAGAGATACTGAACTTTTTTCAATATATCCTGACACAATACAATAGCAAACAATACATCAATTAGACTCCTGTACAACGCTCTACTCTAGCGAATTAAAAATACCTTTAAGGCAAACAAAATTCTTGGCAGTATCAAGAAATTGTTAAAACCGTGTTAAAAAAATAACACACAACTGACTAATGGTAAAAACAAGTCAGAAGAATCCAACACAAATCACCTCAATATCATTACTTGAATATAAATAAATGTCTTCTGTAATGCCAAGGCGATCCGCCCTATTGCCTATTTGCTCAACACTCTGTCATAAATGAACAAAGTAAGATAAATAAAAGCTACATCAAAAAGTATTTTAAAGAATTAAACAACAGTTGTAAATCAGAGAATATACTACACTGTCCAAGTTAACGATTTTTCTGTAGATTAATTATTATATTATTCACAGGCTTACTTTCTTCTACATTTAAATGAGGTTATTTTCCCCTGAATATCTAGTTTGAGAAATGAATAAGTTTTATAAAAGCTCCACGAGATTTTTCAGGAACTTGAGATGATAATTAAGTTTACAATTTTGAAAACCACCAACAAGCAAAAGCCAAACCTCTTCACCAGAGACGTACACAACTGGAGATGCTTCGCTATCATTGCACTCTTCTGTGATCATTGCAGCAATCTGCAAGTTCAAGTGTCACAATTAAAGTAAGTGTCCATGGGTTGGCCAAGTCTTCAAAAGAATGTTAGCCATCTAACTTGTAGATCCAGTTTCAGTGTTTCACTATCTGAAAAGTAATCCATACCTGCAGCAGCAGAGTACTTTTCCCGACTCCAGGATCGCCACCAACTAAAGTCAAAGAGCCTTCAAACCCAACATTACAAAAGCAAAATTACTAAGCCATGAGCACTCTTGCAATATGGGTTTTCAGAAACATGAATCACAGAAGATATGGTAACCACTAGAACAATCAGCTGGAGAATTCATAACAGAATTCAAATAAGGAGCACAGGAAAAAGCAAAAGTAGTAACTCCTTGGAACTAGTCCTCACCCATCAAACATACAAATCAAATCATGGCCAAGACAGAGAGTTTGTCTAAAGATAAGCATAAATATTGAATTGAACCTGGTACAAGGCCTCCACCAAGCACTCTAGAAACTTCATTTCCACAAGGACCGTTTCTGAAATCAAAGCAAACCTCAAAAAATGTTAACACTTGCCACATTGTTTCTTCACTGGTAAAGTGCAAACAAATGATCCATTTAAAGCTTGTATCTTTTTGAAAGAACCTACAATGGAATCCTCCAATGAAGCTGATCAAGACCTCTATTGACCTCAGCCAATCTCAATGGACGCAACTGAGTTTCTTCCTGGTGAGGTAGCCATGACCCAACAGCACCATCCATAACAGCAAAACCACTCACCTTGTTGTCACTTCCTTTGGTTTCATGAAACTCTTTCATGGTTCCAGCTTCACCACATGATCTACACACACCCCACCATTGCCCTGCACTGTAGCCGCAATTGCTGCAAACCCAGTGAACCTTCTCCTTGGCCTTCTTCTTCTTCGGAGAGCCACCGATTCCCTGGACTGGGTTTGTGGCAAAGTCTTGAGCTTTGTGATCAGAAGAAGAGGGGTTTGCATTGGTGATGAATGGGTGTTGTGGGTTGTGAAGGTGAAGGTGAAAGGTTGAATGTGGAAATGATGATTGGTTTGAAGGAAGCAAATGGAAACGAGAGAAGAAGGGCACGGAAGCCATTTGGATTTGCATGGATTGAAGCTCGTCAAAATAAACCCTAGTGGAGGGTTTTAACTTTTGACTTTTTGAGAGTTTCAGTTGAAAAAAATCAAATAGACGTGAATTTTTTTCCTGACCAAGAAAAAAAAAGACATGAATTTTAAGCAAGTATTGGGACCATTCTAATTCTTACATTTTAATCTCTTCTTCTCTAATATTCCTTTTATAAATATTTGCAAAGCTACATGGAAAAGATATTTTAGTAACTAAATTTAATTAAATTAATCAAATAATTTATTGACATAATAAAAGTTAATTAAAGATAAAAAATGAGACATATAAAAAAAAGACTTGATTAAATTTAATTATAAAAATAATTTATATATAATATATTTTTATATATTTGTGTGTGTGTTTTTTATGAAACAATTAGTGAAAGTAGACTTTGTCGTTAAGCAAGTACTAGTAAGATTTTAAAATATATTTCTACTAAATAATAAGTCAGTTAGGTCAATTTTTTTAACAAAAATAGTTATTTTATTGATTTATAAAAAAAAAAGTTGATTTTTGGTTGGACAACAATAACAGAAAAATGATTTCATCAAAATATACATATTAACTAGCATGATACAGGCGTGATACACAAGCAACATATAATTAGAATGACGTGAATATAAAGAATTGTTAGTTATTTTATTTAGTGTAAAAAAAAGAAACGATCATCTTTATTATTTTTAAAGTATTTATAAAATTTAAAGTAAATTGTAATTATTTCAATTAAAAAAAGAAAGACATAAAGAATATTATACTATTTTAGTATTGTTTGTAGATGTAGTGATAATATGAATAATACTATTCTGATTTTAATTTATTCTAGTGTTAGAATTGTTTTTTATACTTAAGTAGTAAAAAGTAACGCAAATTTGATTTATAATAAAAATTCAATTTTTATGATTCGATTTAAATCAAATCACACAAAAAATGGTCTAATTTTCAATTATATTCTCGAGAACTTTCTTGCAAGTTGCAACAGGAATAAATTTAATTTCTAATCTATTAGTAAGCTTTTCCTCAAATATCAGTGCATTCCAAACTAACCAAATCTTCTATACAATTGTACCGTCATTAATAGTTTATTATTGTTTGATTTAATTTTTTATTTATAAATAAAGAGCTAAAGTTTTATTTATAAACATAGAATAATAAATTATTAGCTACATAGCTTTACTAGTAGATTAATTTTTATGCAATAAAATGAATATCATAATATAAGAAGATTATATTATAAATTATTAAATATTATATTATGAGAATATCATTAATATAATTTTTTCTCGTATAAATTTTTACATCTGTTTTTCAACTTTCAACATAATTTTACAACAATTGGGATTCGTTTTCTTTCAATTGCATATAGTTTCTTTTTCTTATAAATAATTTGTTTCCAAAAAAAATGATATTTGTATTACCTTTTTGTTAGTACTTAATAGTACTTTTTGAACTAAAAAAAATGTCAAGATAACCGAAAAAAAAAAATACTAGTGTCTAAGAGTATCGGTGGCTGGGTTTAGTAGTTTTTGTTTTTGTTTTTATACTGTTTGTGGCTGGGTTAAGTAGATAATGAATTATTGCATACAGAATAGGAAGAGATTCGAATTCAACCAACCTAAGTTGGTTTGGGCTAAGTACATTTAACAAGGTTTTTCTATTCAATTCAAACTTGTGAGTTTTGCAAATTTTTTGTCTTTCAATCCTAACCTACCAACCAACCGCATATTATGGCCTCGGACAAACCGAGTAACGTGAATTTTTTGTTTTTTGTTTTTGTCAGAGTTACGTGAATTTTGAACCAATTTGCATTGCAACGGCCATTGAGCCTAAATCCATAAGTTAATGGGTTGATCCATATTATTCAAAACCAATAGACGCCTCATTTTTTTTTTGTCTGTATACACCAATATATCTTTATGTGCTTATGTATTTTTACTAATTTAAATATTACAAAAATAACTGAGAGAATAAATTAAAATTTTAAATTAATCATTTTTTAATTAATATATAGTGTTGATATTGAAAATACAAGTTTTGTATTCTTAGCTGAAAATTTTAAAAAACCACGAAAGAAAGAGTTTCTCCAAATGAAACTAAAACAAGTGTATATCACACAGCTAACGTGCCCTTATCATGTTCATAAATTCTTTAGGAAAGTGATCAAATAAAATAAGCAAGCAATTAATGGAGGGAAAGTACGCAGAATTAATTAGGTGCCTCCATTTACCATATTTGATTTGGTAATTGATACCACAACTTATATGTATATCTCTAAAATTGAAACAACTAATAACACTATGTGACACAAAAATAGCCTTTATCCTATTTTTTCCCAAATTACTTGCATTTTCTCATAATGATCACTCTTACTATTTGATTGGTGATGTTTAATTACATAACTTATCTAGAACCAGAATCTTCATTCTTTATTGTTTTCTCATGATCAACTTCCCCAAAAAATAAAAGAAAAAAAATCGTTATTTCTGTAAAATAAAAAATCAGTGGCAAAAATTTTTGGTTTTCATGTGAATTTGAGTTGAAACTGTTACCAAGACACCTTCAAACATCAAAGTTCAACTCGTGCATCTCATGTTCCTCTATATAAATGTAGAGTTCCAATTCTTTTTGCTGTAATATCCTGAAACACAGAACTTGCTCTGCTTCATATGCTGTTGATTTTGCTAATGCCATTTTAATCTTAATGATAATTTGAGTTGGCTTTTTGGCATTCATATCTTCCTTCCTTATGTTTTATCTGCATGATTTGTAATAAGGGTTTTGCTTATTTTCATATATCTTGTGAAACATTTAACTTAATAAAAAATTGCTAAACAATCAAAATTTTTACCAAAATAATATGACAATACTATAATTGATGACATGTTGCAAGTGATTTACTAAATTGTTTTGCTTAAATCTTCTTATGATGTTCTTTGTTCTTTGTTGTGTTTCTTAGATATAAAAGAGCATTTGGTTTTGGTTATTCTTTTTCCATTGGAATCATGAGAAGAAGTATAATAATAATAATGAAGACAAGAACATAGGTGAATAGGTGATGATCATGGAGAACAGGACAATGAGAAGGACTTTTAGTAATATGATTGGAGATGAGAAGGGTATGAAACCTTTGATGCTGAAATGTGGCTTGGCTTTGGCACTTACATTTGGTGGATTTCTCTATTCTCACTTCAGAACCAAAAGAATCAAGTTTCCCTCTTCTATCCCTAAGTGCCTACATTCACGTTCGTTTCCCTCATTCTTCTTTTGTACTATATCTCTGTTCCAATTCCATCTAAAATTATTTCTTAAGATTTGAAAATGATATATTGATCATTGATCACTTAAAAAGAGATAAAACATTAGCCTTTCTTAAAGAAATGATGAGTGATGATTTTTAGATGAATTTAGTATAACTAATATTGTTTATCTATAATGCGAAATTTCAGGTCGTGGAAGTCAAGCTAATTTAGGAAGACGTATAAAGTCATCATCCAATTCTTGCAATATTCATTCAGAGGGAACTAATACTTTAGATTCTGTAAGTTACTTGAAAAAGAGAATACTTATCTGGTATTTTCTAGTTGTTGTGTGTTTAGGCCTTGTCATTTTGAATGTTGATGCCATAAAATATCAATTTCCAATAACTTAATTGGAACTTAGAACTCTAATAATATATCTAAAATTACAAATGCTTGAAAGTTGGTAAACATTATTACTAAGAATTTTTTTTATGAAAAGAACATCAAAATTAATCCTTAAAAAATGAGTACCATGTTTATTTATATTAGTCCTTCAAAAGATTCATTACACAGTCAAGAGTGTCATGATTCTACTGCCACCAAAGTGCCAATGGTTTTCTTAGGGTTAACAACTAACAAAACATGATTTAGCAGGAATTTAATTGGTTCGTAAATTGATTAAGAGAACAACCGATGTCAGAAGAATCTGACATACCGATAACATAGTTTCATAAATTCAAGCGAATCAATTTATAATTCAGAATAAAATGACAAATAAATTTTTTAAAATTTATATTTTAGACAAATTAGTCTTTAAAAAAATACTAATAAAATTTTTCAGATATCAAATATAGATACATTACCTTTAAATTAATTTTTATAATTAGGGTAAAAAAACTTAATTTAAACTAACTTATTCACGTTTATTACCATAAAAAACTTTATTGGTAATTTTTTTAAGAGAGTATTATATCAAAAATATAAATTCTTAAAAATTTATTTATCGTTTTACTCTATAATTTTATTTATATAAGTAAATGATCAAATTAGTTCTTAAAAGATCATTCATTTTTTAAATTAGTCTCCGAAAATTTTTTAAATCAAATTCGTCTTTCAAAAATTTTAAATTAATCATTTTAGTCTTTCTGTCACATCAAAATTTGTTGATGTGGCATATTAAGTGACAACACAACACACACCTAGTAATCCTAATTAGCCGCTAACATGATTAGTTTATGAAATTATATTAAATCAACCCCAAATTAAGGAATTCCAATACTTCAAGTTTTTAACTCAATTAGGTTTTGATTTGATCTAATTTCATAAACTTATCATGCTAATAGTCAATTAAAATTCTTATGTGTGTTGTAGTATCATTTAACGAGTCATATTAACAAATTTTGGCATCGTCAAACAAAAAAAAAACTAACATGATTAATCTAAAATCTTTAAAATACGAATTTGATTTAAAAAAATTTTTGAGAACTAATTTTAAAAACTAGTGATATTTCAAGAGCGAATATGACATTTACCCGTATTTACATACTGAAATACTATAACTATATTTTTCACGTAAAATATTTTAAATGTGACATTTTGTTCGATGTATCTATTACCAATATTATAATTAGAGGTTAATTATATGATCTTATCAAACTTTTTGTTATAACAGGAAGAAATTTGCATATCCACGGTGATCAGTACCAATTCCTTAGCTGGAGGTCACTCTCCAAGATCTAAACACAATGGAGACAAAGAGAAAGAGAAAGACGAGTCTATGTTACCTGAATCTGCAGAATTCGGATCCATCATCACTGCTGGAAGAATCTCTTTCAAGAAAGATGTGGAAGTTCCAGCAAGATCATCAGAAATTGCGTCTCCATCAACAGCGCATGGAAGCTGTTCCGAGAGGGATGATTATCACGAACAAGAGATCAAGCAACTGAGCAACGTGATCCGAGTCCTTCAAGAACGAGAAAGAACCCTAGAACTTCAATTGCACGAGTATTGCGGTATCAGAGAGCAAGAAACGGCGGTTATGGAGCTCCAGAACAGGTTGAAGATAAGTAACATGGAGACTCAGATGTTTAATTTGAAGCTCGAGACGTTGCAGTCGGAGAATCGGAGACTGGAGGCGCAGCTGGCGGATCATGCGAAAGCTCTCGGCGAGCTTGAGACGTCGAAGGCGAAGGTGAAGATGTTGAAGAAGAAATTAAGGTATGAAGCTGAACAGAATAAGGAGCAGATCATGAACCTTAAGCAGAAAGTTTCCAAGTTGCAAGATCAAGAATCCAAGTTGAATCGCGAGATTCAAGCCAAAATTGGAAGGCTAAAGGAACTTGAATCTGAGACTCAAGTGTTGAGGGAAGCTAATATGCGATTAGAAATGGAAAATTCTGAATTAGCTTCCAGATTGGAATCTACTCAGATGCTTGCACAAGCTGTTCTAGAAGACCCTGAGGTAAATACAATATTCTTATTCATTGTTATTTAACTCATTTTCAATACATTTTAAATTTTAAATATTTTTTATGATGTAACTGACTGATTTTTTATGTGCAGCTAACATAGCTAAAAAAATGTGTAGATGAAAATTGTTAAATTATTTAATATATTTGACAAATTTATAATTTAACAATTTTCAACTATTATTATTAGTAGAAATTCAGGTGCAAGTCGACTTCACGTGAAGTTGATATTTGAGAACTGTTAGATGACTAAATTTTCATCTAATGATTTTTAGATATCAACTTCATGTGAATTCGACTTCCCCTGAGTTTTCATTGTTATTGTTACCTATTCAATTACTTGAAGTTTTATTCAGACATTTAATCCTGTTCTGAAAAAGTACGTGACTACTTTCACATGAACAGGCAGATGTCCATAGAAACGAGAACGAGCTCCTTCGAGAGAAGAACGAGAGCTTGGTGAAGGAAATAGAGCAGTTACAACATGATAGATGTTCAGATGTGGAGGAACTAGTTTACTTGAGATGGATAAATGCATGCTTAAGGCATGAACTAAGGCACTACCAACCGCCGGCGGGAAAAACGGTGGCGCGTGACTTAAGCAAAAGCTTAAGTCCTACGTCAGAGAAGAAAGCCAAGCAGCTTATACTTGAGTATGCAAACAGCATTGATGGACCAGGGAACCTTTCTTGTGCTGATTCCGAGTCTTCTTCCCAGGCTTCTTATATGACGGACTCCGGCGAGCTTGACGAGTTATCGCCTCGTCTGGAAAACCCGCCGGTAAGCAAGTCAAAGATCTATCGGAAGCTAATGAAGCTTATTCGCGGTAAAGATAAAGACAAAGATAAAGAAAAAGATATAGACCGACGAAGGCTCAGCCGAGCCACGTCCAGAGAAAAATCATTTAAATCTCTAGATGGTGGCACTATTTCTCCGAACTTCGGCTTGGCTGGAGCCGACGGAATGAGAAGTGAGTATGCAACTCCGGGTAGAAATTCGCTGGACTTAGAAAGGACGACGAGTTTGAAGGAGGAAGGAGATAGGAGGAGTCGAGATTCCAAAGAGGAAGATAATGAGTCTTTACAAGAATCTTCATCAGTTAATGAGAAATCTAACAATTTGGTTAAATATGCTGGAGCTTTGAAAGATTCTCCTGGAAATGCAAATGCAAATGCCATTGCCAATGCCGATCCAAAAAGGCTCATTGTACATAGAAGATCGGCAACATATAGTTCATTTTAAACAAAACCTATAATCCAAAGATTTTGGTTTTTCTTTTCTTTTGTAAATATTATTACAGGTTAGACAATAATCCTGATTTAGCATATTATTAAGTATTAAATTTCAGAACATATAGTAACCATCTATTAGATAAGGATGCATTATTTCAAATTGATTGGTATGCTGTATGCATTCATTCATGAACAGTGTTTTAGTTAAGACTTTAAGAGTATATATCACATCATTTTAATTATACTTGTACTGATCATAACTTTTATTGTTATTCCTTCCAATTATTAATTTAATTTCTAAATATTAACTATATTGCAAAGTAATGTTGAAAAGGTTTTGGGCTGGGAAGGGTAAATCAGTAATTGGGTATAGTATGCTTTAGAATATATCACTTCAGATTTCAGAAGGATATTTTCAAAAAGAAATCATTTCTCATATGCAGCATTCATCATATGTATTTATTCCATATATGGTTATTCTATGATCATTTCATGTCTGACTTTAGATTCTGCCATGATTGCATTTTCTTTTATATCTGTATGGTTGGTGGTGGATGGTCCTAATTCAAATACCAAAAATAACTAGAACAATAGTACATTATTCATGAATAATAACAGAAATTTCTATATCATATAAAATTATAAATTGGTTTACAAACCTTACCAGAAATTTCATAAGATGTACTGTAATACATACAGAACATATAATGCAGATTTATCTAGACCCCAGAAAAATATAAAACTTTTACATCACTTAAACATGATGATTGATGAGTAGTATAACACTAAAACATTTAATTTGATATATATAGATAAAATGTAACAATGATTATACATATAAATTCCTTATGAGATAAGAGAAATGCCCTGTAGAAGCAAAGAATCAGCAAGAACTTGGTTAGCAGCTTGTGAAGGATGGACACTGTCCCAAAAGACATATTGGGTTGCATTAGGACAAGTTCCTGGTGATTTTGGATTGCACAACAGGATTGTTGTCTCCACTGTCCCTGTTCCACAGCAACCTCTCCTTGCCTCCACAAAACCTATATATATTTAACATCACAAAAGAAAAGTGTCATTTGAAGGAAATACATCATTATTTTTGTGTACATCAAGAGTGATTTTATTATTTAAGAAAATAGAGATTTCTCAAAAAAAAATCCAAAATGAAAAAAAAAATCTAATATTTTCAGTTGGAAAAAAAAAAGAAGATTTTTTCTAGCAAAATAAGTTGCAAGAAATGCAGTCCTAATATTAATTTAGATCAGAGTAGGTACCAGATTTTGCAGGGGACTGAACAAGGTCAAGTAGAGGCTTGTAAATATCAAAGACAACAATCTTAAGGCCAGGAAGTTGTTTTTGAAGGTTTGAAGCAGCTGAGTTAATCTTCTTGTTGAATCCTTGAGCATCTGTGTTGAGTCTTGACACACATCCATTCTCATGGAAACCGAATAAAGTTCTTGCTGCTGGTAAACAACCCAATGGTGGCAGTGATGTCACTCCAATTCTCCTTGCTCCCAATCCATACAACCCCTGCATATTTGTTTGAGTATTCAATTTTGCATGATAAATATATTCAAAATCATAGAAATAATTATTTAAATTATATGATATAATATTTAATAATTAGGGTCAATTTGGTAAATATCATAGATTAGAAGCAAATAATCCTCAACAACAGCTTAAACTTTGTTTTCTCACTTAACAGAATAAATTCCTTGAAATAATTAAGAGGGTATAAATAATTCATTCCAGTTTCCAGAGAAAACTACCCAAAATTGGAAATTAAGCAACTCTAATTAATATGACAGCACTGCATGATGCATATATTTCAAGGGCAGCTTAATTAATTATGTACCTTAATGAAGCTTGTGAATGAATCCAGAAGGTAAGATGAATATTGGTCAGGAGTGAAGGCCTTGTTGATCCAAGGGTTAACATAGTAATTTTGTACAAAATCACTACTTCCAGCACTCAATAAATACAATGCATCCTTGATTATTGAAGCTGATTTGGCACTTCCAGCCACCTGTGCCAGTTTGCTTTGATATTCCTTGAAATATTCTAATTGTTGTGACAATGGAATTGCATGCTGCACCAAAAAGAATAAAGAAAAAAAGCAGAATTTTTCATGTAATATATATGCACATTAATTATGAATATATAAAGTTGAGAAATATTATTTTAACAATTAAAACTAACTTGACAAGTAATAACTAGGAAATGAATTATTTAAACTGTCCCTAATTGTTAATAAAAAAAATTAAGAGAAAAAATAAATATTTTCATTACTAGCCAGCTAGCTTACATTCAAAATAGCAGCATTTTCATCATAACCAGATGCAGCTGAAGCAAAGTTTGCACCAATTAAGAGGTTCTTCCCTGATGCCTCTGGACTCAGATATGCTGGTGCATAGCTCTTGAATCCTAGTGTTTCAGCTGCAAATTTAAAGGAAAAACATTATTTCAACAACAATTAATGTTTCAGATAATTAATGGGTGTGGTTGAACAAAACATTTTTAGAAAATTGATTTTAAGACACTAATTATAATTTTTTTAAGAACCTTTTTATCTGTCAAAATAATATTTTTCACTAGGGACAATTTTGTCTAAACATTCTTCCATATTCAAAATTCCGATCGAAGATCACTAGATTAAAAAACAAAAAAGAAAAATGAATATTTATTACTCTAGCCAACAATTTTTTTTTAAAAAAAAAGAAAAGGTTAGTGACCAATTTTTTTAGTGTAAAAAATAGAAGAGTTGATTAATATTTAGTTCAAAAACAAATTAAACAAAAAATGTTAGTCACTTATAATTTTTTATTTAAAAAAACACATGAAAGAAAAAAAACACTTTTTTTAACACACCCTTAAAAAAGTATTTAACACATCATGTTTTATTAACGGTGAAAATTTAGGTACAGCTAATTTCATATGAAGTTGATAGTTAAGAGTCGTTAGATAATAATTTAGTTAAAATCTGTCAACTCATTTAACGATTTTCATTTATCAACCTCAAATAAAATTAAGTGCACCTAAATTTCTAGTTTTATTAATCACTAAATATTCAAAGTAAATCCAAAATTAAAAGCGCTTTTTAAACTTACCAGTAATATCAGTAGCTAGTTTGCCATTACAAAACCTCCCTGTAGCTTGGTGATTAACAAAGTCCCTCCCATAAGGAGGGTAATTTGCTTTAAAGATAGTTGGGAGATAGTCATTGTTTCCGACATCGACGACGGAGTCTCCGAACGTCATGATTGCCGGAACAAGTGTTGTTGTATCTTGCGCATATCCGGAATATGCCAAGATCAACAACACATAATAAATAAAGAACACAACAACAAAGTTCTTCATTATTTTTTTTTTTCAAAATGGATAATTAACAATGCAATGAGCTTGGGTTAGCTCAGTATATAGTATTCTTGAAGCATTGTTGTTGTTGTGCAATGGAATTTTATATGGACAAGACAATGACCTAGCTAGCTCTTAATTGGAACATTCATGGAGGAGGGTGGAAGTTAGATAGATGCCATTAAATGTGAACGCGTAGTAGTAGTTCCTATGCATTAGGCATATATAGTTTTGCTCAAACTATTTTTGAATGAATAATGAAAAAGGTTAAGAGCAAGAAAAAAAAATCTATAAGAAAAATTGAACTCCAAGTTAATCTAGAACTCAATTCATTTTGGTTAGGTTAATTTTTTTAATGTTTAATTTTGTTGAGTCGATTCAATGCAAGTAGAACAAGAAAATTTGTGATGGAGCAATAATGCTACTAATATCTTTGGATTCATTAAGGAACAGTATTATATATATTGCTCTTAGATATTAAGGAACAGTAGTATATATATTAAGTTTTTAAAATAATGGATAATAAAAATGCGTCTTTACTCTTTACAACGAAACCTTAAAAAAAAAAATACTCAACTCAATTCTTGATATTTTTTTTAGGATTGATTAGCTTCCGTAAAAAAAAATAACATTAACTTTTTTTTATACAAGATTAATCTGTCCTATAAAAATAAAGTTCAGAACCAAATTGATATTTTTTTATCAAAAATCTCGTTATCTTTTGAGATAATTATCAAAAACTGTTTTAAATTTTTCTCCTTTACAAATATACACACAATTAAATGTTATATATTTGGTAAAACAACCTGGGCGATGCGCAGGCATTTACCTAGTTTAACTTAAAAGTTCACAAGTGAGATTATACTATGGTCGATGAATTAGATTAATCGAAAATTAATGACCTAATTGATCCTTTTCAAATAAAAAAATTAGACACAAAAAAAGTTGGTAAAAAATAATAAATTGATTGAATTAGTAATTTTTTTTTATTGAAAAGCCAGTTAACAAACTATTTTTTTTGAAATATAAATTTTAGATAAAAAAAATATATTATTTTATCATATTCAATTTAATTTAAATGAAACTTTGATCAAGTTTTTAAATTTAAAATTAATTTTTTTAAACTTCTAACTTCCTCAGATGATCGATTATTTTCATTGATATATATTCTTTCAATTAATCACAATAATTAATCTTAGTTTTTCGGTACTTTTATATGTCAAATAAATAATTCAGCAAATTAACTATGTGTTAGTTGAGCAATTAATTTGCTTTATTATTTTGCGCATACATTAATTTATTATTAACCGATGATAATTCTTTAAATTACAGTATCTTTTACGATAATTTACGCTTTTTACTCTTAAAACACAGCAGTATAAGACGATTTATGTTCAAATTTAAATTTCAAGAGTTTGTGACAATTTACATGTTGAAGGCTAACTCCTTCAAAATTCTGTAACGATTTATGTACGGATACATCTTTTTCAGTGGCAGCGGTAAGACAAGAAAGTGGCCACTCTATACCGTACTCCAACGTAACACAACCTAGCCGCTATATGGCGCACTCTGCAGCTTACTACCCTTTCATCCACTGCTGCAGATATCCCTCTTCTTCCTCAACTTTCTCTCCAAAAGCTTCGATACGGCGACAATGGTGATTCTTTGACTACAACGTTAATCGTGAGTGGTGCAAAATTTACAATCCACAAACTAATCGGTAAGTGCACCAGGTCGTACCAAGTAATACCTCACATAAGTGAGGGTCGATCTCACGAGGACTGATAGATCAAGCAACAATGATCGAATGATTTACTTAGTCAGACAAATAGAAAATGATGTCGAGAGTTCAATAGCATTAAACAGTAAATTTAGAGAATTAGAAAGCAAGCAGTAAACGGGTTATGAAATATATATGAGAAAATAGTTAAGATTTTGGAGTTGTTTATCTTTCGGATTAACTTTTCTTATCAATTATTTTAATCATGCAAGATTCAATTCATGGCAAACTATAAGTGACTAAACCCTAATTTCTTAGCAAGTTAGTCTCCTCTAATCTAGTTAACCACCAATTCTTTGGTCACTTAATTTCAATTAGAAGGTGAAGTTCAGTTATAGTTTACTAGCCACATAAACCCTAATTATCCAAATATAAGAGGATTATATGTCACATATCCTGTTAAGTCCAGATAAATTAGTGGTTTAGGAGAAATTGTTTTCAAACTGTTGTTCAAGTAGATTGCTTTTCCAATGTTCACAAGAACTCAAATAGAATAAGGGTTATTCTTCCGATTTACCCGAATCCTTAAAATGAAAAACGAAAACAAATTATTGAAATTTAAATAAAAATATTAATTAAAATAGAAGAGTAATAGTATCGATCCATACAATAAACAAAGCTCCTAACCTTAACAGTGGAAGTTTAGTTGCTCATGACTCCAAGAGAAAATTAGGATTCAGAAAAACTGAAAAATGTAGAATGAAGTACGTAAAAGAGAAGAGCCTGAAAGGCTGAATCTTTTCCCTTTTATATCTAATTCTAATTAATTTAAAATATATTTTCTAAAACTAAATAATATCTTTTTCTATTTGTAAATAAAATAAAGTTTAACTAAAATATAAAAGATTTTCGAGCTGGCTCCTGAAGGAAGTGGGAACCACCAAGTTCATTAAGGTTGGCGCCAAACTTGGGTTGGACTAAGTTTGACGCCACTTCAACTGCATGAAATACTCACTTTTTCTTTGTCTTGGCGTCAAACTTACGCCACCAAGACAGCATGAAATTGGAGTTTTGACGTTCAAATTTGGAGAATCTTAAGTTTGGCGCCACCAAGACAGTGATTTCAGAAGAAAAGTATAAACTATTATATATCGTTGGAAATCTCTGAAAGTTAGCTTTCCAATGCCATTAGAACTGTGTCAATTAGACCTCTGTAGCTCAAGTTATGTTCATTGGAGTGCAAGGAGGTCAAGGTTAATAGCATCATCCACTTTCTTCCTTTTCTTCTACACAAACTCTGTCAAATCCGTCCGAATGCTACTTGAAATTAATCAAATTGCACACAATTCAAAGTAGCATTCATAATGGCTCAAAAATACTTAAATCTTGATTAAACTTAACAAATTCATTAAAAAATGTAGAAAAGATGCTCACACATCAGCGACAAAGTCTTGAGTTTTATCTATCCGCACGTAAATTGTCACAGGATCTTGAGGATTAGCCTCCAACGCGTAAATCGTCATAGGTTCCTAAAGTTTAAATTTGAACATAAATCGTTTCAAACTATTGTATTTTAAGAATAAAAAGTGTAAATTATCACAGAATAAAACAATTTATGTTCAATTTAAAAAATTCATTGTTCTAGAACAATTTATAAGCAATTTTTGAAAGAACTTCCAAATATAATCATTATAAAATATAACGTTTAACATATAATTCAAAACACATTATTTTGGAACGATTTATATATTAATAAAAAATTTGTGTTTTGAAAATTTATTTTAAAAAATCAAATAGTTTTAAGATTTTTTATTTTATTTAAAAAAAGCTAAAAATTATATACATAAAATTGATGAATGAAGCTTATATCAAATGAATTAATAAATAAATGGCTAATAAGTTATAGTTTAAATGATATAGTCTTTTTATTATTATTTAAAAATTTTGAGTTTAAATCTCATTCATAATTTTAGAGAAAAAAAATTAATAAATGACATCAAACAATAGTTTAAATGACATAATTTTTTTATTTTTATCTAGAAGTCTTAAATTCGAGTCTCACTTCCCACTTTAAAAAAATAAATAATAAATTAATAAACAATTATATGTTGACTTTAGCTTCTTTCATTTACTTTGGACTTCGGAGTAGTTGAGATTTGTGTAGGTAAAAGATGTGGTGGCATACACTGCTAGAGTTGCATGTGCAGGAATTATTTCGGTTGTTCATTAGAACAAAAATTTGAATTCGTACACTGACTTCGCTTTAATTACATTTACATCATTACATGTAAGTTGGCGTGTCAACCTTTGAGTTTGCATGCTCTCTCGTTTTTTTTTTAAATAAATAAACCAAGAAAAGAAATGTTTAACCTAACGGCGATTCTCATAATATTATTTCTCAAAAAATTGCATAAATAATTATATATTTAATATAAAATTTTTTAAAATTTATATGAATTTTTTTATAAAACTTTTATATTTATCTTTTTTCTTTGGAAAATTTATTTATTTTTTAATTAATAAACAAAGATTTTTTCCCATTTACTTATTAATAGTGATTGTTGTCGTGATACCATTCTTCTATGCATATTGTATTTTTAGCACTTTTTTACGTAAATTTTTCTTTTTTGGATTTATGTAAATTTTTACATACATGCATTCTTCTAATTATTTACTTATCTTTTTAGAAAAAACAAGAATCGAATTTTAAACAAATAAAAAAATACGTGAATTGAGTCTATCTTTAAACCCAAAGAAGCTAAAGGAGAATGCAATTAGTTATCATCAAAATGTTGTACCTCTCATTGAATTAGACATAATAAATATACCATAGTAGCTGTATTTTTATGGTATTTTCATAAATAATTAACTATCCATGGAATATACATACATATTCTAATTATTCCTTTGTCTACGTACTGACACATGCAACCTTATGGTGTTATCATTCAATAAAAGGAAATAAACCATGATAAATATTTGCAAAAGACCAGGGTCCGTAGCTATGGCCAATTTTATGGAGATTTAAGTTTGGTTTGGTAAAGTTTTTTTAAGAGGTGTTTGTATTTTTAAAAAATATAAGTATTTTATTTTGTATTGGGTAAATTAAAAGTTTAAGTGTTTGTGTTTGTGATTTTTAAATTTAAGTGGGAGTTTTTTAAAGTTGACTTGTATTTATCAAATTTTATTTATTTTTCTGAACATATTTCTCGCTATTATATTGCCATTGAAATTCTCATATATTTCTAACTTCTCATTTTAACCTTCACAAATTCTAACACAATATTTATATATTTTTATTTTTCAACTTAATCTTCACAAATTTCAACACAAATACATCTCTATCACATATTAGATATGAACTTCTATCTATTTATATTATTTTTTTGTGTGTTATTTTTATATTTTTTAGTAGATCTATGATGTGTTTGTTTGTTTTTTATCTATTCTTTGAAACATGAAGAAGTTGATTTGGTTTATGAAAATTATTCATAAAAATTTTCTTGCATAAATATTAGTCAAAATTATAATAACATGTATATACATATGTAAATATAGATATATAATCATAAGAGTAGTTTATTTGATATATGTGTCCAATGTTTTGTGATCGGTAAAGATGAGTCAATATATAAAAAAATTTTATTTTAAAATTATTTTATTTTAAAATATTATATAAAATTTTAAAGAATTTGAAAAAAAAAATTCTTCGTTATAATTATAAGGGATAAGTATTGTTTTGGTTCCTCACGTTGAGGGTCGAAATCGAATCCATCCCTGGTGTATATTTTGATTTAAAATCATCCTTAATGTTATATTTGATTTTAAAATCGTCTTTTAAAATTTTTTTCTAAATGACAAAAATACCCCTTTTTTTCACCATTTCATTCTTCTTGTTCTTCTTCCTCCAAGAAAACAAATTCTGTTCTTGTTCTTCTTCTTCCAGAGAAGAAATTCTTCCATTAACAAATTCAAAACTTCAAATCTTAATACAGTTAACAAAATCCAATTACAAGAATTAAAAATACCCTTTTTTTCACCATTTCATTCTTCTTGTTCTTCTTCTTCCAGGAGAACAAATTATGTTCTTGTTCTTCTTCTTCCAGAAGATAGAAGAAATTCTTTCATTAACAAATTCAAAACTTCAAATCTTAATACAGTTAACAAAATCCAATTACAAAAATTAAAAATACTCAAATTCATCTTCAATTATAAAAATAAAAAATCTATCATTTTAATTACCAAGAACAATCAAATACAAGAAAAAAGAACAAAAGTTAGAGAGAAACACAAAATTCAAAAACAAAAATACAACAGCAATCCAGAAATCCAAAAATCCAGAAATAAGAATAAAAACAAAACTAACAATAAAAATTAGGAAATTAGAGATTATGATGAACAACATCAAATTCTCCAAATATAACAACAACAACATATTCAATTTCTTTTTAAAACAGAAAGAATGAAACTTTATATTATAAAAAGTATGGAGGTCGTTGTTGTTACTCTTATCGCCACGCCGTCGGGTGGAGGTCGCCACGCCATCGGAGTGGAGCGCCGTGCCGTCGGGGTGGAGGTCGCTGCCATCAGGGTGGAGGTCGCCGTCGAGGTGAAGTGTGTGTGCGGTTGTGTGTGATGGAGAAGAAGAAGAAGGTGGTGTGTGATGGTTGTGTGTGAAGAAGAAAAAGAAGAGTGATTGTTGTGTGTGAAGAAGAAGAATGAGAAGGAGTTGCGCTGCGTGTTTTCTGTTGTAACGGTGGAGTGAAGAAAATAGGGTTTGAAGTTAGAGAGGTGAGAGAATACAAGGGTAAAATGATCAAAAAGGACAATTTTAATACCAAATATAACATTAAGGACGATTTTATATCAAAATATACACTAGAAACGGGTTTGATTCTGACCCTTAACGTGATTGACCAAAACAATACTTATCCCTAATTATAAACATATTTATTATAATTTTGTTAAGTTTCAAAAGCTATTTTACCAAACATAATTGTAGTGTTTGTAGTTATTAAAAATCATTTTTAATTTGATTTTATTAAATACAAATACTGCTCATAAATTACTTTTAAGAAGTAAAAATTTTACCAAACTAACCTTTAATTTATTTTTTTTAGTGTTTCGATTAAATCAATTTAATTTTCTCAATTTAATATTATAATTCAGTTTAGTTCTCAACTCATTATTCCGCCGTTAGAATTAAAAGACCAAAGTCAGTCGTATAATTGGATATTGAAATTAGATTACAAAACAAATAGCAGTCAAAACAATTCATTTAGGTCGGTTGAATAATGAATTTATTTATCTGTTTAAATAAGTATAAAATATTTTAATCCTCTCTTATATGAAATTTAAATTAATGGTAAATTAATTTTTACTTTATTAGATTAGAGGATATTATGCAAAAAAAAAATTAGAGCGTTATAAACTTGTGTCTTAAAGGTATTAATTGAAGATATAATAAATAAGAAATTTTAACAACAAAAAGTAACTTTTTTAAGATTTCATGAATGCATTAATAATACACTACAAGAGTTAAAATTTTATATTTTAATTCTTTACCTAATATCCTTAAAATATTATTGTTAGTTTTGCTAATTAATTTTAAATTATACTCTTGCTGTTAGGTGGGCTCCATGAAAATAAATGAAACTCGATCTATTATTACTATATACACTGTTCTTTATTTTACATTTTAATTTGGAAATTAAATTACTTTGACAATGTTGATTGCCCAATTTGCTAGTTTTAGCTAAAAATGAGCACACAATCAATCAAACACCTTTGGATGTGGGATCTCTATTTGTTGGAAAAAAAATTGACTATTAAATTATTATATACATAAAATAAATTTTAAATTTTTGATAATAAATAAACTAATTAACTTAAACATCTCAAATTGATTAGGCATGATCATCAGTTACCACTTGTGCCCTAGCATAAAATAAAGTTTCAATTAATTAATTATGGTTTGGAACCAAGTTTGCATAATTAATGTATGTATATATATAGGCATATTAATTAGATGGATTGATGTTAATTAAAGCCGTGATTTATAGAGTAGTGGATCTATCATAAGATTGGATCTATCTCCAGCTCCAAGAATTGACACCAAAAAGGAATTGAAGTCGGTGCCAGTTGTTATCATCATCAGACTTATCAAGACATTGTTTGGTTCCTTTCAATTTACTTTAATAGGGTTTGGATATATATGGTGCCTCATATATTATTGGAGATATCATGTGAAAAAAAATAAAATAAAAATAGAAATAAATAAAAGGAGAGTAATGAATATATAAATATGTATATAGTAGTGCCATGATTTCTTTTTTGTGTTCCGAATGAATCACAGACACGTTATCAAAAACTCAATGAGCTTAATTTGATATAATTAATGAAAGTCTCGTGAAGGAACATGAGGTTTTTTTTAGCGATTTTCTTTTAGATTACTAAATAGATTACTTAATTTTATTCATCTCACGTTGATATTATATATTGGGACTATGCTAAAAGCTTCTCTTTTTTTTAGGTGCTGCAAATACATGCATAGGTTATAGAATGACACACAAAATAAAAAAATATGAGAAAATTAAGTCTTTATTTTGTAGTAGATTATGAATTTTACAGATATTTACATTACACACTTTAATTATTTTAGTTACTGTAAAAATTAATCTAATATTATAATTATAAATAGGTGTGTAAATAATCAACAGGTACTATTTTGTGGAACTCATAATCTGCTACAAAACAAAAACTCAATTTTTTCATATTTTTTATTCATTGTGTGTCATCCTGTAACTTACACGTGTCTTTAACATCTAAAAAAAAATTTTTTAATCCTTTAAACATCTATAAAATATACTTAAAACCTAATCAACATAAAAATGATGATATGGTAATATAGAAAGTTCCACTCTACAGAATAAATGTACCTAACAATATGTCTAACATTTTAATAAAGAAGTTTTAGTCCCTTTAAGCTTTATGATTACTTAATTAGTAAATTAAAGAGAGATCAAGGAGCAAACACAGTTTCCTTTTTATGAAGATGCTAGATATATACTATATAGGAATTTAATCATGATATATTGATAATATAAAATATTTTATATAATTATATAATTATATATGATTTTTTAAATAATTATTTATATTATTAATAAAAAATTATTATTTTTATTGATATGATATTATAATAACGTGTAAAATTATTTTATCCTGTTAGCGTAAATTATATATATAAACAAAATATGGATGCAATAGTGTGTGGAACGAAAGCATTTACTCCCATCAATTTCATATATCAGAGCTCAACATAAATGTTAGAGGATATAATTATGTGTCTCTACCTATATTTTTTTTAGTTTTTTGTAATATATAAGTGATGTTTCATGTAAAATAATTATATTATCTAATTTCTCTATTAAAAAAATAGAATATAAATCATTCTCTTTAATTTGGAGAGGAAAGGTTAGTGTGAAGGAAAGGGGTTGTGTAGAGATCCATGATAAGTAGTTAAGTACTAGTCCCATGGTTAATTATGGCTGCTATATATATTGAAAGTACAAATAAATACCATGAGAGAATAATTCACAATGCATAGGGTTTTAGTTATTAGGTCAACGCTAGACAATACACGTTTCTGCAATAATTTTAGAAAAAATATAAATAAATAATAAAAATATTAAATAATATAAATAATAAATATATTAGATATTTATTTTATTAGATACGAATAATTATTTTAATATTAAAATTTAAATAAATAATTTAAAAATATAATATATTTTTATTTAATTAATAATTATTTATATTATTCAAAAAATTCATTAATTACCAAGTATAACCCATAACTTTATTCTATGGATAAGAAGAAGTGTATCTCCAATTAAGATGGTACCAATATAATGTATACGTTAGGTGAATTTAGGGGAAAGTGTTGTGTACCTTCTCATCTCTCTCCTCAACAGTTAATGAGTTTTTGACTTAAGTCATCAATCCTTTTTGGTAGAAAAATCTTATTGTTAGGTATAAATTTATGGTGGATATTTTTATAATGATATTTTTATATTAAGATAATATTATAGATTATTAAATAAATTTATATATTTGAGTAAATATATTTAATTAATAATCTAAAAATTTATAATATTATTTTTATATGAAGATATTATTATGAGATTTGAATTCTCTAAAATTTGAATTTTATTTTAGAGAGTAAAGTGTGATCTTTTACTATTAATTTCATAGGTAAGACCAAGAATAAATATGAAAGAGAAATTATTCAAGAATAGAAGATTACATTTTATTCTCTAAAATAAAATCTAAATCTATTATTATATGAGTATTCTCTTAAAATCATTAATACAATATATTACAAATTATTTTACGTCATTCAAAAATAAAATCTCTAAATAATTTATAAGTATGAAATATTTTTCAACTTATAAATTAAGTTTTGAAATAATTAAATTAGACTTATCCAATCTTAATTTTAATATAATATAAAAACATATTTAATACAATATATTATAGATAAAAAAAAACGTATTACTAATTACAGATCCACTAAAAAATATAAGTCTCTAAATAATAAGACCGAGTCAATCTCAAATCTAATACAATATATTATAGGTTACTTTTGCCAGACATATGTCATGCTATGTAATGACAAATTCCATATACATACACACATGTTCACAATTTGGATGTCTTCGTAATCGAAAAAGTGTAATAAATAAAAAAAATCAGCTATATATCTAAGAATTATTATTATCAAAGCTCAACCAATTAAGTAGATTCAACATTAATAAAAATTACTTTTGTTAAAAAAATGTAATTATATATATATTCTTTTTTCTTTGCGTGCTTTCTCTTCATCGTCATTCTTTTATTGTTATTAACTATTGTTGTTATATTTTTTTTCTTTTCCTACTCGTTTCCTTGATGATTTTGTATCATTATGTGTTTTTTCTTCTTCTTTATTTGATTTTATTCCTCTCAATAGAATGAAATAAGAAGAATTACAATAAAACGAAATAAGAAGATGAAGAAGAAAAAAAATAAAAAAAAAAACAGTAGAAGATAAGAAGAAAGAGTTTTGAATTGTACAAAACAATTAACGAGACCACCTTAATTCACTCACAAATGAACCAAAATTAAATTGAGAAATAAATCAAAATTTCTTAAAGAATAAAAAATTTGGTCAATACTTACAGTAGCATCAAGTGAACCTCAATTAAATAAACCGAAATTAGTTCAGATTTAAACAAAAATAAACTAAACAACCACACATGAACAAGTTCAGCAAATTCAAATGAAACGAAACTAAATGAACCTAAATTAAACTAAGAAATGAACTGAAATTTCTTAAGAAATAAAAAATTTGGTCAATACTTAATAGAAGCATCAAGCAAACCTTAGTTAATTCATAAATGAACCAAAATTTGCTCTGAACTCAAGTTCAGCAAATTCAACCGAAAGAAAACCAAATGAATATAAATTAAACTAAGAAATGAACCGAAATTTCTTAAGAAATAAAAAATTTGGTCAATACTTAACAGCAGCATCAAGTAAACCTCAGTTAATTTACAAATGAACCGAAATTAGTTCGAATTTGAACAAAAACTAACTAAACAACCACACATGAACAAGTTCGACAAATTGAAGCAAAACAAAACTAAATAAACATAAATTAAACTAAGAAATGAACCGAAATTTCTTAAGAAATAAAAAATTTGGTCAATAGTTAACAGTGACATCAAGTGAATCCCAATTAATTCTCAAATGAACTGAAAATTAAATTCCAAATGAAGCGAAATTATTTAATAATGATGATGCACAAACAAACTTATTTCAAAACAAGCACACACCAAGTCAATTTTGAACAAAAATACATCCAAATCAATTTTGGATCAGACAATGTCATCAATATGGCAAAAATTCGATAATAACGATAGCAATAACGGCGATAACAATAACGACGATACGTATTAGAAGAAGACAATGACGATAACGATGATGATCATGACGATTATTGAGTTAAGTTTGATTTTGGATTTTATAAATGATGACAAACATTCTTTGGGTTGAAGCCCAAGTTTATTTAATGTGTGTGCTAAGTGATGCAGGCCCATTTACATATTGCTTCAGCCCAAGTTAATGTTGCTTCAGCAACTTCAAGTGCTACAACTCCAAAGCTTTAGCCCATCACATGTTAACGAAGAAACTAATCAGAACCTATGAGCCAAGAGAGAGATCCGAAAGTTCATGGTTTGAAAAAATAAGAAAAAAGTAATGGGACATTTGGCACTATTATAGATAGTTGTGGCTCTAGGAAAAGAACATCACACAAGGACAATGTCACTACACAAAGGACATCGGCAAATCAAAACGCAGAAGATCACAAGTAAAATTTAGAAGAGCAAAATAAAAACACAAAGTTATGGACAGCAGTGGAAATGACTCAAAATTGGAAGTGCTTTGCATGCCAAGGAAGACAGCAGCTCCAAGGACAACAGAAGTTGGTGGATTAGACCCTCCAACAAGCAGCGTTAGTAGAGCAGGATGGAAAAAGGACTGGATGCTAGTAGAGACAGCTCCAACGGGTTGATGGACAAGGAATTGGAAGAGGCAAATTGGAGAGCAAGCTGAAGATATAAAACAACCTCATTTCAACATTTGAAAGCAAGGAAAATAGAACGATACAAGAGCATTATCTCAAAACATTTGAGCTGAAATAATTTTTCTTCAATTTGTGCTTCATTTTAGTTTTTCTTTGCTATGGCTATCTAATGCATCTTTCTGTATTTGAGAAAAAGGCTTGAGAATGAGAATTGAAAAAGGCATGAGAGAAGAGGCAAGAGAGATGCATGAAAAAGCCATATGAATTCTTTCTGTGTAATTTGGTTTCTGTGAACTAAGGTGTAGTTTCCCTTGCCAAGTTGGGATAGCACGCACTTGGTGTTTCTGAATCTGGCTAGGTTCCCCTTCCAAGTTGGGACAGCACTTGGGTTGCTAGGCTTTCGGGTAAAAAGCTTAGTGGAAGATACTAGATGAATTGGGTTGTAATTCATTAGTATTTGTGTTTGTAATCTGTTTGATTATAGTGAAAATTCCACCATGGTTGTGGTGGAGACTAGATGTAGGTTTCACGACACTTAGAAACCGAATCAGGATACATGCTGGTCTCTATCTCTTCTTTCTTTCTCTGTTTCATTTCTGAGCATGAGACAAAACAAAAAAATCTCCTGTATATTTAGCTTCTGCAAAAATAGAGCTTGAAAAGTTAATTTTGAGCCAATTTGATTCAACCCCACTTCTCAAGCTCAAGCAGTTCCATCAATGATAATGGAGGAGAAAGATGAAAAGGAAGGAGTAGAGGAAATTCTAATAAAAAAAGAAGGAGAATAAAGAGGAGGAGGAGAAGATACTGTTAGTGACGACGACAACAAAATTAAAAAATAATAAAAAAGAAAAAGAAGACGAAAAAAAGACATAACATCAGGGATGAAAAAGAATATGCATGCGTGAATTTAAAAAAAAAGAAGAAGAAAACATAAAAAAGAAGTGGATAGATCTAAAAGATTTAGTTAAATTTGATTGGTTAAATTATTTGGACTTTGAACTTTATTGTAATTTAAAACATATATTTTGTTCTCTTTCTGACACTTTCTCCAGAGATTAATTATATATACATATTTTGAGTTTAACATTTTATTTATAGAAAATTAAATTGTACACTTTAGTCCCACAAACATTTTTTCCTTCAATATTACTGCTAAAACATAAAAAAATTACATTTTTTAAAATATGCTAAAATGACACTTTTTCTTTATTATTTGTAAAATATACATTCTTTTTTCTTATAACTTTTATAAAATCTCCTATTTAATTCATTTTAATTTTTTTATGTTGACTAATATATATTAACTTTACTCATTTAAAAAAATATTTTTTTTAAAAATATCTTTTAACAAAAAATTTATTTTTTTATTAAATTTTGTTTATGAAAATACCTTACAAAAAATTATTTTTTATTGATTAAATTATATTTTTACAAATTTTTTTTAAAATTTAATGATTAAATTATCTTTTTAAGATAACAAATTATTTTTTTAATGATCAAATTATTTTTTTCAAAAACACAAATGACAATTACCCTTATTTCTTAAGACTATCCTTACAGGATCTATATTTCTCTTTGTCCAGATGGCTTTCTTTTTAGATTTTAATAAACCTTTTAAAAAAAATTTGGTATAAATATAATTTAATTAAGAAAAAAATAATTTATTAAAAAATATTTTGGTAAATAAAATTTAATAATAAATTTGTTAAAAAGTATTTTGTAAAAAATAATTTATTTTTTTTAAATAGATAATAAAGTTAACATTAATTAAAACAAAAATTTAAAATGAATTAAATAAGAGATTTTTTAAAAGTTATAAGGGAAGGAAATATATATTTTACAAATAGAGGGGAGAGAAGTGTCATTTTAGCATCTTTTAGGAGAGGGGAGTGGAATTTTCACATAATTTTTGTTTCGGGGCTTACCTAGAACCGGATGGTGGTTGGGTTTGTTTTTACCCTTTAACGGGATCCTGCATATTGTTCGTGTTTTGTTTTCCATTTATGAGTTATTTTTTTTAGCTTTTTTATATTATTATTGGATCTTATATTTCCGAGATATTTTTTGTGTGATACAACTCACACCCATTTATACTCTCAGATACACACACTCTGGATAAGTATTCATGAATCGAATTTGATCTGCATATCAGCGATAATTATTTAAATTTGATTTGAAAATTATAGATATAGATCTGATCTACACACTAATAAGGGTCCATTTGAGAAATTTTAGAAGTAACTTTTTTTAACTTTTGACTTATGAAAAATAGTAGTATTAATGTCTGGTATAATTTTTAAAATCAAATTGTAACTTTCTAAAAAGCTATTTAAAAGCTTATAGAGAAGTTAAAAGAAATAACTTCTTTCATAATACTTCTATTTTTCATCATGTTCCTATAAAATAAGCACTTTTAGAATTAAAAATCCAAACACAAAATAACTTATTTATAAGTTACTTTTTAACAGAATTATTTATTGTTTAAGTTATTTTATCAAAAGAATGTTAATTAAGTTGGTTACTCAAATTGGACCTAAATTAGATTGCGAATTTTGTGTAAGTATTCGCATATCCATGTATCTGCAAAAATAAAGAAATAAATAAGTAAATATTTTTTTGTTTTATTTCAACTAATAATTATCATATATGTTGTATTATTTAATTTATTATTTAAAAAAATATATATTTAATATTATTTTAAAAATAAACATATTTAAAAGAATGAAAAAGAAATTGTATTGACATTTTGTAATAAAAATAAACTTTTAGTATTTTTATATTTTGTAGATATAAGATCTGTAAATGTACGGATCAGATCCATATTTAAAAATCACGGATATTAAATTTAATCCAATAATTTTAACACAGATCGAATCAAAATTTTAGTTATATTAATCTGATTTACATTCACTCCTAAATCATTTTCTATTAAGAGTTTATCCACGGTCTCTAACGAGACTTAAATTCAATTTTAAATATAATTTAAATTTGTGATGGATTAGTCTTTTTAACTTATCGAATTAATTCAGCGATACTATGGAGTATATGGACAACCAAAAAGAAAAGTGCATGATGATGAAACTACTCACCTAAAACCTTAGCTGTTGGATTTTCTTTTTGGGACAGTTAGCTGTTGGAGTTCAATGATCTACACGTTGAATCTTTTGTTTTTCGGTCTCGATCCAGCTAACACTTTGGGCTAAATTACAAACCAGATTGTACCTTCTGTGGAGTTCAATGGGCCGGATGTACTTTTCTCAATTCTACCCAACCTTAACAAAAACATATCTTCAAAATGCTTTTAACATCAGAGTTCATTGGGTAGATAAAAATTTTCGAACCAAGTTGGGTTGGTCTAGTGGTTAGCTCACTAGTCCGCTTAAGCAAGTGTCGGGGGTTCGAATCCCGCCTTGTGCATGCAGCAACCCATTGGCCAGCGGCAAACCCTTAAATGGAGCTCAGTACCGCGGCGGATTAGTCCTTGACCTGTCGGGTTGGGGGATACCGTGGGAAACCAAAAAAAAAAAGATAAAAATTTTCGAACACAAACTTTTAGCTTATAGGATAATAGGATATAATAATAAAAGATATAATTTACAAAAATTAATAAAAATAATAAAAAAATAAAAAAATAAGTTTATTATTTTTGTGTTCTTTCTGTTAGGATAAACACAAAAATACTAATTCAATGTTTTTGAATACAATATCTTTATTCATATTTTATCTATCAAATACGATTTTGTATTTTTGTATTTCTGTTTCAGTATTTCATCTCTATAAACAAATAATAGAGCCTTACAAATTTTACAATTTTTTGCTAAATACTACAAATTTTTTAAAGTAACACTACAAGTTAAATGATTAACTTGCAAATATGGCCATATGACTTCCCATATGGGGCCATGTGAATTCAGTCTCCCTAACTCTGATCTAAGGGGGTTGTGTAAGGTTACATGATCTGTGTTAAAAATGAATAAGAGGTTTTGTGAAATAATCACAAAGAGTGTACTTATAAATTTGGTATTTTACTTATAATATTACTTGAAATGATTAAATTACTCTGTTTTGTATGGTCCTCTGTGAAAACTTTTACAGGCCAGATTATGTAAAAATGTTTACTTTATTAATGGTTATAATTTCATCAAATTTTTAATTAAATTTTTATAATTTAAAAATTTATAATTGAATTTATATATTAGTTTATTTTTATAATTTAAAAATTTGTAATTAAGTCTATATATTAGATAAATTATAATGACCTAATTAAAATAAAATAAAATTATAGGCATTAAGAAAGTAATTAAACTTAAAAAATTTTGATCTAAATATTTAAAATAATATAACTTAGTAAACACCTGGATAGAAACTAAATAATATAAATAAATAAATAAATAACCACTTGTAAATTATAAATTGATCACTAATTGTTTAATTTATTTAAGAGAAGAAGTTATATTTTCTTGCGACTATAAACACTTAACCATGGACTCATCAAATTCTTGTTTTATTATTTACATGGAATTATACAATGACGTCATTTTTTTGGGGCTTTTTTTTATATATACAACCATCTGTCTTCACATACTTATATCATTTTTTAAGTTAGGAACTTATATTAGTTATATACTTGTTCATTCAATATAGTTTTAGTTCTTGACTCGTCGGATTAAAAGATAATTGTTTATTCAAAATAGTTTTAGTGATTGATTTGTCGGATTGAGAGATACCGTTTAGAAACAAAAAATAGATTCTATGGATTAACAAATCTCACCGTTACTGTAATTGATAACCATTAGTATTGATCAACAGAGTTTTAATTAGTGCATTTCTTCTATCACTTCCATGCCATTAATGATTTGCGGCTATTTATGATTAGAATGCAA
>NC_029780.3:3572034-3572881 GCF_000817695.3 Arachis duranensis
TTACATAATATTATAAAATTAAATACATATATAAAAATATTTTATATTAATAATATATTAAATTAAATTAAATTAAAGACAAAAATTAAATATAAAGATATATTAATTACAAAATATATATTACTAAGGAAATACATAATAAAGTAAATAAATGGTTTCACTAACATAATCCGAAATCAAGATTCCATACTTAGAATATAGTACATATTTCTAGCTCCAAATTTTTGCATTCCTTACCAAGATAATTAAATTCCTCCAAACTCCAACACACTAGTTTTGCATCACATACATACATAAATACATAGTAGTGCAACAATCAAGCATGTAATAATATAGATGATAGAGATAAATAGAATGCACTTGCTAGCTTAGGTTGTTGAATTTAATTTGCCCTTAATTATGTGACAAGAGATATGCCTTGAAGAAGCATTGAATCAGCTAAAATTTTGTTAGCAGCTTCTGAAGGATGAACACCATCCCAAAACACATACTGAGTTGCATTAGAGCAAGTTCTTGTTGATTTTGGATTGCACAAGAACACTCTTATTCTTTCACTCCCTCTACCACAGCAACCTTTTCTTGCCTCCACAAAACCTATATATATCAACATCATAATAACAAAGCTTACTTCATAATCAATAAATACTATCATTATTTAACTTTTACCAAACATTTCATAATGTTGAATTAAATTATAATAATGTTTGAAAGCCAATGAAAAATTATTAGTTCAAAATTAATATTTATTAATTATTGTTAAAATAATTATATAATTTTAGATATAATAAATATATAATATAGATATTATATACAAAAATTTATAAATATTAAATTAAATAAAATTTTA
>NC_029780.3:3572918-3583571 GCF_000817695.3 Arachis duranensis
TTAGAATAATTAAAAAAATATAATAACTAAAGCTAAATCTAATTTAAGGCGCTATTTAATTAATTAGAGAGTATATATATATATATTATATATGTTTACCAAATTTTGATGGAGACTGAACAAGGTCATAGAGAGGCTTGAAGATATCAAAGACAACAATCTTAAGACCAGGAAGTTGTTTTTGAAGATATAAGGCAGATGAGTTGAGTTTGTTGTTGAATGTTTGAGCATCATGATTGATGCTTGAGACACATCCGCCATTAATATTGTGATCATGGGAACTAAATAAAGTTCTTGTAGCAGGTAGACAACCCAATGGTGGGAGTGAAACCACTCCAATTCTCCTCGCTCCTAATCCATACAAATCCTGTATGTGTTCCAAAAACAAATATATTATGCTTTAATATATTCCTAGAGTCATGTTGTTCTCTAATAATATATGACCAGTTGACCACTTCATGATAAAAATGATTTTAAAATATGGTACTTATTACTCGCTATTTATATAAAGATGTCTTTATAAAAAAAGATAATTAAAAATTATTAAATATTTTAGCAGTATATTATTTGACTAAACTATTTAATAATGAACGTAATGTATGTTTACATATTAACTATTATTTTTATTTACATAAAAATATATTTATGTATGTAATTACTTTAAAATGTTCACTTACTAAATAACAATAAGTTATTATTTTCTTTTCTTTTTTGTCAATTATATGCGTGTTGTCCACTTAGCCAAAAAGTTAAAACTTGTTAGCTAGAAAAATATACGAATAATTATACATTTAGTATGTGTAAATTGTCATAGCATTTTTTCTTTATTATTTTAGGAAAATAAGGACAACAATTTTTTTGATGTTAGAGCAATTTTTTGTTAGAGATATAACTAATTATGTTATTTTTTTATTAGTTAAAACTTTTGAGATGAGTGATTTCATGATATAATATTAGAATTTCATGTGTGAAGATTATAGAATTTAATTTTTGGTGAATTTTAGAAATAAAAAAATATATACAAAAATTAAATAAATTTAAAAAAAAACATTTATTTAAAAATATTAAAAATATAATCATTATACTACCATTTATTATTTTAAATTTTTAAAATGAATAATTTCATGACGTTTTTTTTTTCTTTCTAAATTTAAAGTGAAAATTTTGTATAGACTTTTTCAGGAGATAACAATAATTGAATCTTATATTTTTTGGTCATATCAAAACTCCACTAACATATCATAAAGCTACTTATTTTAAATATTTAAACTATTAGGTAGAAGTTCATAAATAATACAATGCATCTGATGTGACACGTCATTCATTCTTCCTTAATTGAAGTGTTATTAATTTTATTTGAAGTTTAAAGATCTACAAAGAACAATTATTTAAGTGTTTCTACCATAAAAAAAATTACCTTAATGAAGGTTTCAAATGCAGCAACAAGGTAGGAGGAGTACTTATCAGGAGTGAAGGTGGTTTTGTTGAGCTTAGGATTGATGTAATAATTATGAACAAAATCACCACTTCCAGTAGCTAATATGTACAAAGCATCATTGATAATTGATGCTGATTTGTTACTTCCAACTACACGTGCCAGTTTCCTTTGGTATTCCTTGTAATAATTTAACTGTTGTGACAAAGGGATAGCGTGCTACCAATAAAAAAAAAATAGAACAAACAATTATTTATATATATTTCAAATAAAACTAAAATTAATTAAAAAAAATTAAAATGCTTACATGCAAAATAGCAGTGTTGTCATCATAACCAGAAGCAGCTGAAGCAAAGTTAACTCCTCTAAGGAGATTCTTCCCTGATGCTCGTGGACTAAGGTATGGATGTGCAGAATTCTTAAATCCCAGTGTTTCAGCTGCATGCAAATTAAAGTAGTAAACTTTCTTTGGGGCAATGTTTTTCTATGAATTCACTGTTTTAATAAATGTATAAATATTAACTGCTTGTTACATAGTTAAGATAAATTTTTTGAATAATTAGAATTCCAAAATTTATTTTCAGTTTCGGCAGAAAGCTAAAATATGTTTTTATCACTTTTTTAATTGTATGGAAAAAATCAAGCTTGGTAATCATCAGTAATCACTTTTTCAAAGGCTAATACCAAAAAAAAAGGTTAATTTTCATGCCCTCACTGCGTCAAAGAGTTTTACATACATATTACTAAAAATAATTAATTTTTAAATTTATTACTTAAAAGTAATCTAAATACATAAAAATGAATAAATGATGTCAATATACAAGAAAATATGTTAACTTTCATTTGATTAAGAGAGATACAAATACGATGACAAATACCATGACAAATATGGCGATAATTGAAGTTACAACTTTATGAAGTAGAGTTTTCTTTTCTTTGAGAGGAGTTTAAGAACAGTTTTAAACGAAACTATCCTTTTATTTAAATAGTTCTTTTGTTTTTCTTTTTTTTATTTAGCTTATTTAAGTCACTACAAAAAAAAATACACAAAAACATACTAAATAATAGAAACTCAAATAGATATTGTTAGTTAATTTACAAGCTAAAACAATTTATAAATGTGAACTAAAAAAAAATAAATAAATAAATAATATTTTTGGGAGTAAATGTATGAGTTTGGCATCAACAATTTAAGTCTCAAATTCTAATAAATTCTAATTTTAACCATTTATGTATAGTCCATAAGTTTAAAACCTCATAAATAACTTGTTAGATTGTGATACCAAAGTGGTAGATTATTTATTATGTATGAATAAAGTTCCAGTAATAATAATAATAATAATAATAATAAAAGCTTTATTTGTTGTTAATTCATTCTTACCAGTAACATCAGTAGCTAGTTTGCCATTACAAAACCTGCCATTGGGTTTGTGGTTACCAAAATCTTTGCCATAAGGAAGGTAATCAGCCTTGAAGAGAGTGTTGAGATTCACATTATTTCCAACATCCACCACTGAATCTCCAAATGTTATCACTGCTGGCACTAATGTTGTTGTTGTTGTTGGTGTTTCTTGTGCTTCTCCTTCTCCATACCCACTTGCAAACACAACAAGGACAACATGAATAACTGCTATTTTCATACTATTCATATCCATCTTCAATTTTCTTTCTATGCCTAATAACGTACAATTTCATGATTCAGAACTTATATATATAGCAAATACTGAAAACTGTTGTCCTTGTTACTGAAAATAACATTAATAGTGGAGGGTGGAATAGTTTCCTGCGCAGTATTCAAATTTCAACTAACTTAGGAGGTACTAGAACTAATTTTGAATTATTAGTCGAGTGGTCGGTTTATTAGTCTGTATTTAAATAAGTGTTAGAAATTTATTAAGATTGGGTTTGTTTCTGAAGATAAAACACTAAGAATAATATATAAAAGACAGGATTTAGTATTTTTATATTCTGTTTGGTGATAAAGTAGAATAAATGATGGAAATCTAATTTATTTTTATTTTTTATTTTAAAAAATTTTCAAAATGAATACAATATATATTAATTCAGTGTCTTTAAATACAATATCTCTATTCATGTCTCATCTATTAAATACGATTTTATATCTCTATATCTCTATCTTAGTATCTCTATAAACAAACACAACCTAAATTTTGCCTTTTGTATATATAGTTTATTAATCAACGAAAACGTCATAAAGACAATTCAAATTTGTAGCGAATTAGACTTTAGAATGTTTTCTTTTCTATGATTATACTTAACTGTTCATGAAATCCATATACTCTTATATTTCGAGCGTAAATCATTTTAATTATTTTACGATTTGTATACACTCAATTTGACATATGATAAAATTAATTCGTAAAATAGTGGATTTCAATTGCATAGGTGTTA
The DNA here is from genome assembly GCF_000817695.3 of Arachis duranensis. Taxonomy (NCBI): domain Eukaryota; kingdom Viridiplantae; phylum Streptophyta; class Magnoliopsida; order Fabales; family Fabaceae; genus Arachis; species Arachis duranensis. The sequence continues at coordinate 3,576,766 of NC_029780.3, forward strand.
AATTTTATAAGAAAATGTTGTGTGACCAATTATTTCAAATTCAAGTTCAAGGAAATATCTTTAATTGTTTTCTTTTTTTTTTTTCCTTCACACGCGCGTCCTTAACATCTTTATTCTTCACTTTCTCTTCTGTGGTTCCTCCTTCTTTCTCCAATTCTCTTTTTATTTTTTTTCAGTTTTATTTTCTTTCTCTTATTTTCATTTTTTTCTACCTCTAAAAATATGAACAAAAACAAGAAGAGGGTAAAGAAAAAATGAAAGAAGTAGTAAGATCAACAAAATAAAAGGGAAAAACGTAGGAGTACAAGAAAAAGAATTGTGTTTGTATAACAAAAGAAAAAGTATGGGGAGATAATGTAATTGGTGTATAATATGTACAATAGAAATATTTTTAATTTCAAATTCAACCTAAACAAATAGTTTATTATACACATTGTACAAATATTTCATTAACTCCCTAACGAGATTCATAACAAAAAGTTGTGTTTGTAGTAATTTTTTAATGTTTTATTCTGTCTAATAACTATTTTATATTTCACTTTATAAATTTATATGTTTTGTTACTGAAATTTCTATATTTTTTATTTTTTTATTTTAGGGTAAACTTTTATAAAAAGATTTTTAAAAAAGTGCAATTTAAAAAAAAAGCACAAAATATAATATGGATGGACATCGACAATAATGGAGAACAGATAGAAGAAAACTGATATGAGATATATTCCAAGGGTTACCTGAAATTGAGTTGCTTATTGGGCTAAGACGTGAGGTCCAAGCTCTCTTTATGGTAGTGTCCGACTTCCTTTAGCACCAGGTGCCACCTGTCCAAATTTCTCGTGAGGAGGTGGGTGGTACATACAAAAAGCTTCGATGTTTAAGTTAGTAAAAAATTTAGGCAGATTTTTTAGTAGATTAGAACAGATAATCCCTTTTGTTAAATTAGTTCAATCTTTATTGATGTATAACTGTTTTCTTTATTTTAGGAGTCTGTTAGAATTTTCCTTCTAGATGTATCAGAGGAATTACTGGAGGCAGTTACTTGCTTAGGCAAGTAGAGTTAGACTCCTTGTCACTAGTCGGACATGAGATTAAGGCCTTTTTTAAAAGTTGGACCTTTTATTGAGGCCTCTTTTTAAAGTTGGACTTTTATTGGGTTTGACTTTATATTTTGAGTTAGGATATATATATATATATATATTAGATTTTTTTGTTTATAAAATAAAATAATTAATTATTTTTTTAGAAAAGATTTTTTAACTTTATTTTCAAGAATACGATTTTTTTTTTAATTAGAGCAAGTTCACTGCACTCCCGGCGAACTCTATTTTTTTTGGAATAACAGCAAGTTCGTCGCACTCCCAACGAACTCTATGATGAATTCGGAAATAAAAGCAAGCCTATTGGAGAAAAAGATCAAGTAGCCACAATTTTTCTGTTTACTTTCTTTCTCACTATTAACATTGCCGCTACGATGTCAGAAAATCCATTGTTATTCATTCATTACGATGGTGAAATAGTGTATGATGAAGATGGTTCAATTGTCTTTAGATCGGGCCAATCGATAATTACCTATATGACACCGGAAGTCAGTAGCTTAACAGTTTTGAAGAATATGATATTGCATTCTGTCGGACACCGTCGGACAGCAAGAATCTAAAAAGGTGAAAAAAATTTACTACAGATATCCGACCGAGTTAGATGGCAGTTTGTTTTATAAAAGGTATATTACAGTTGTGTTGTCTTTATCTCTGTTACTAGTATATTTATCAGACCATCGTTGTGAGCGATATTTCTATTGTTTTGAATTAGGTATTAGTTGCACAATGACGAGGACGTATGGCTTATAAGGTCGTGGCATAACCGATGGACCAATATTCATCTATTGGAATTATACGTATTTCTTGTTGTCTTTGGTGGCCGAGGATCATCTGCAGATAGTGTCGATGATAGTCCGAATCCCAGGACAACCGGCCACACGCATTAAGGTCCTTTAGCAGGGAAAGCCATCTGATATGCACCCGAGAGTCAGATGCATCTGGGAAGAGGATACCCCCTATCAACTGCATGATGTATCATTTCGTGTATCTCATTAGGCGCTCCTCTGTGACATCTTGCTCCAGCTCTCTACAAATCGTGTTGTAGAACCAAGTGAGCTTGACAGTCTACTTCGTTTGTGACTATCTGTCCTCTGGACCGGAAACAACACCCAAAATTTGCTCACATAATTCCTCAATGGTCCGTCCCTGATGATGCTGCTTCCACCCACATATGTATCCACTCACAGGATCACCGTCAATTTTGAGTTCTAACTGATAGGCTACATTCTGCAGGGTGATAGTCATCTCCTCGCACGATAAATGAAATGTATGGGACTCAAGCCTCCATCTCTCTATCAACGCCGAGGCAAGCGACCAGTCGTGATTGAACTCGACCATATAGGCCATGTACTCGAGCCCGCCGGCTCATCTCAGATATGGCCTAACCTGCTCCGGCGGCCGTATCATCAGATTTCGTCTGGTGCGCAAGATGTGAGGCGCCCACCAAATGGAAAAAAAATAAATAAAAAAAGGTACTGTGAAGAAATATAATAGTAAGTTCACTTTTCATTCAATACAATAAAATATAAAAAAAAAGCTAAAAATCATACCACTCAATCAAGCCTCCTAGCAATGTGCTCAACGTGATCCAATCTATATATCTCATACTCATAACCAAATAGCTGCTGCTCCATTGAAACACAATCTAGTAAAATAAAATCACACACTAGATTACTAAAAAAAATTAACTAAATAAAAAATAGCTTATAACCCTACTAATTTTAAGTTTACCTTATTTAACTGACGTTGTCATGTAACTAATTAATTAATTTATAACTAACTCAACTCTAAATTTTGTTGCTCACATTTTTTTTCTTATCTAAGTTAACCTAATTAATTATTCCACTAATTACCTTCTAATCACAATGCAAGCTAATAACTCTGACTGAATTAACTAATAATATACTTTCTTATATTCATTAACATGTTTATAGCCAATAAATAGTAACTATACTAAAAAACGATAACATCAAATTATCTACCTAACATAACAACACTTAAAAGTACGTCTAACTAACATGTAAATAGTAAATCTGTTATCTAACCAACAAACAATCTATACCTAACAATTTCATCTAACATGTAAACAGTAAACCAAATAATTCTAATTAAGATAAAGAAATAGATTATTAATTACTAACCTGGAATTGAGAAAATCGCCCACACTAAACTTCACAAATGTCGAAAAAACAAAAAGAAATAACAGAACAGATTTGGAAGGGAGAATAGAGGAAGAAAGAGACAAACCAAAATGGTCCCACCAGTTTAAATAGTATGCCGAACTTATCATAGAGTTTGTCAGGGGTGCGGCGAATTCTATATAATTTATAGAATTCGCCGGGGGTGTGACGAACTCTATAATTTATATAGAGTTTGATGCAGGTGCGGCAAACTCTATATAAATTATAGAGTTCGCTGGAGTGCGACAAATTTACTGTTATTTTTAGAAAAAAAAATCGTTTACTTAAAAATAAACTGAAAAATCTTTTCTAAAAAAATAATTAATTATTTTATTTTATAAACGAAAAGAATCCTATATATATTATCTCAATTTTCTCTTTATATACATGTATAAGTTATTATTATTATGTAATTTTGCGATACTTATCTTATTAAGTTAGATATCTTTATCACTATTTATAGCATTACTTAAAAGTTATTTATTAAGTGGTTTTATTATTGTTAATTATATTTTAAGTTGTTGCAATCTCAAATATAACTTTTTCTAATCATTCAGTAATTTTCACTTCACAAAAATAGATCCTCTTAATAATTTTTTTAATTAAAAAAATAAAAATAAATTAAATTTTTATAATTTGTTCTAATTTATTACCAAACAAAATACAAAGATACTAATTTTTATATTTGTGTCTTTTATGTCATCTTCTCAATATGTAAAAGATTATATTTTACTTTCTCGTATAAAAAAAATTGAAAAAATTAATTTCCTAAGTGACTGGCGAAGAACTAGGCGAATATAGTAATATGTCTAGTCTCTTATACTTTTTAATTTTAGTGTTGTAATTTTAATGATATTTTTTAATAATATAAAAATTTGACATTTTTTTGTAGATATTACAAATCTAAAAATGAGATTTGTGGTTTTTAAACATGTAAATTTGCTGGTCATATTTGTTTTTTATTAATGAAAAAATTTTAGATATATAAATTTAATTTTTTAATTTATATTTTAATATTAAATAAATATTAACGAGTATATATAGTTTGAAAATATTAATATTATTTATTTTTAAATTATTTAAATACTTTATTTATTGAGATATTTATGTTTTTATACTAACCACAAATCGAATTCTCTAATTTATACCGCATAAAATCTAACTTTCGAATCTGAGAATTTTATATACACACAAATTTTTTCATTTTTTAAAAAAATTAGCCACCTACATGTTCTTTTGACTAGTCCAACGTTACGTATGCAACCTTATCCTTTTCACTATAATTGAATGAATTGAATGGCTATTAATTACGAAGAATTATCTTTTTGCAGAATTATTGTATTACTTTTTAAAAAAAATAATTTTAATAATTATTTATTTTATTTTTAACAATAATAAAAATAGCTATTAATATATTTATCAATAATTAAATATTAGTTATCTTAGATTTTATTATTAAATATTTTAATGACAATTATATAATTGCTAATTATAAATTTTTTTAATAATCATAAAAAATATATAATTATCATGATAATATATAATAATAACAATAAAAATATAATTAGTATAAAAATATAAATTAAATAAAATATATAATTATTATATTAGTATTATTAAAAATTTATCCTAAAAATAATTTTTATTGTGGTGTTAGTGTATTAAATATATTATTATGACCACTAATGTCTTGTGATGTAGATAGAGGTATTTGCGGTGCGATTTTGATCGATTTTAAGTAAAACTCATTCTATCTGAACACTAATTTTGCTTGCGATGCGATTTGGATTGGATGACTTTTAAAAAAAAATCCGATCATATCCAATTTCAAGTGGTTTGGATTGGATTGGATTTGCGGTTTTGTAAATTTAAAAAATTAAATACATATAACAAGTCTTAACATCAAATTTTAAATAATCAACAATAACATAACAAGTCTCAGCAATATTTTTAAAAGCCAACAATAACATAACAATAAAAATAAAATTATAGGTTAGTTAAAATAAATAAATAAATAACATTTTGAACATAAAGTATTTATTAAATAATAATAATATTGAATAATATAAAAATATATAATAAATTGTACATATTATAAGTATAATTGTAAATATAATAATAAAATAATAACATTATAGTACATTATACGGTTTGGATTGAATTGGATCGGTTATGAAAAGTAGATCTAAAATCCGATCCGATCTAGCGATTTGTAAAAAATAGAATCCAATCAAATCCGAATTAATACGGTTTTAATCGATTTTTAATTTAAATTAGATTGGATGAACGATTTAATTTAAATCAGTTTGAATTTGAACACCCTATGATGATAATAGGCGTAATATGTTCGACTGATACATCTTGATATGTTCGGTTCTTATTTTGAAGGAAAAATTTGATTCAAACATTATAAATAAATTGCAGTCGTCACTTGATTTTATTTTTAAAATAAAAAATCAATATATATTATTAATTATTAATATAAAAATCGTTAGATAAAGTATGTTGAGAGTAGTAAAGAAAGTTTCCAACAAAAGTCACAAGAAAACAAAGTTCAGTCCAACTAAATAATTACATGTTGAATTTTCTATTTTGGTCTTGATTCCTTTCTTCTTTGTTCTGGTTTTTTGAATAACAAGTCTTGAGGCTTTTTTATTATAAATAGACCTTTTCTCTGGTGTAAAATTAAACCAGAACATTTTTGTGCAATAATATCACACTTTGAATTCACAAGTTCTTGTTTAATTCTTCTTAGTCTAGTTTATATTTTTTCTGCATAGTTTCTATTAAAAAAGTATTGTTTATATAAGATTGATTCATTTTTTTAGATATTAATAAATAAAAATTAGTGTAATTTTTTAATATTAGAAGCTATGGGATGTTTTATAAAATTCTGAGAACAATAAAATTCGTAGAAGATAAATTTTTAGAGTAGATTTTTTTGTTACAACAGTAATTTACGAAAAAATATTTTTTAAATATTTATAAAGATAATACACGGCGATCGTATTGTACTATTTTAATATTAAAATTATAATACACAGATCGTATATTATAAATACACAAATTATATATTATCAATATAATACATATTTTACATATTGTGGTTACACAAAATAATACTTTCAGAACACTGTAAAACACCAATTTTATAATATCAACATAAAATTTCATTCGCTCTTAATATTAAAACAAAAAATTCACAAGATTCTTTACAAAGTATTAGTCTGTATTTTAATATCTTCAAACAAAATATAAATTTCTACTTTTAAAACAAATTTAAATTAGTAATATTATCAACGTACGTTTTGTGTCATTGTTTACCATTATTGCATGATGTCTAGGATTCTACACATCACAATAACTCAAATTTGGAGGGCCCGACAAAATTTCCCACTTGCTAATATACCTATTTTAATTTATTAAATATTATATTTTGGTGAGTAAAGATGAAAAAAAAAAAGAGAAATTAGGCTAAATTAATTGGCCGAATTTATATTTAGTCTAATTAAATGACTAAAATTATTTTATG
>NC_029780.3:3583618-3589808 GCF_000817695.3 Arachis duranensis
GTCTATTTCATATTTTGATTTATGTTCAAAGTTATAGTTCTACCACAAGATCAAATACATAGTTAATTGTTCTTTAAATTGGAAAAATTTATATTGCTATGAAGAATTAAATCAATTAGATAATACAATCAATCGATTGAATTGTGAGGTTTTATATTGTTTTGAAGTTTTCAATCAAATGAGTAACATAAACAATTGATTGAATTAGAAAAAATTCACATTTTAAGTATCATTCAATCAATTATGTAGAAGTTACAATTGATTATTTTGTGGAAACTATAATTTTAATCGATTAAATTATGGAAACTTGAAATTCAATCGATTGTACTATGAATCCAATTGATTGATTTTTTAAGAAACACGATTTCACAACCCTATACGGATGTAGCGGATCAAAGATAAAATTTTAATTGATTAAGATTGCCAAAAAGATTATTACGATTAACGAAAGATCTAATTCGTTATTGTTTTTGTTTTCGATTATTAATAAATATGATAAATGAATGATAAAATAATAATTTATAAAATAAAAATAGATTTTATAATTAAATAATATATAAAGAATTAATTTGTAATTAAACTTAGATAAGGATTATTTATTAATTATTAAAAAACTTAAAAATATGTTTTGTTATGAGATCATTTAATAGTTCAAACGTTCTGGTACCATCGAATCTGATGCCTTTTGAGTGTTTATAGAGTTTTGGATATTTGGGTTGTTAGATTTAAGTTTTAGTCTTTGCGCGATTATGAATGTGTAAATATCTTGTGTATTTTGGATTTTTTTATATGATTAAAATATGGAATGAAGACAAAAAAAAAGTTAGAATAATACTTATCGTAAAAAAGACAGTAGAATTTCGTTTTAAGTGGTTTGACATATAAAAGAAAAAACAATAAAACACCTAGTTAGAGGGTGAATAAAATGAAAGGTGAATATGTAACAAATAATACATAAAGATGTAAAAAGATCATATATAAAGTGGTAAAAAAGATCTATGTGTTAATAGTTTTATTGTATATAAACATGATAAATAATAAGACACAATAATATCGTTTGATCTATATAGCCGACTCCACCTAATGAAATAAGACTTTATTGTTGTTATTGTTGGAATAAATTAATTTCATAACCCAGATCATCCATATTGAATCACAAAAAATATAACATAATGTGGAAGCGTACCTTTACTCATAAGTGTCAGAAATTGATGGAAGAATTTGGATCTTGTGGTTCTTTCGATCTTCCTCAACCAAAGACTTCTATATTCCTAGGCGGTTGAACTGCAACTCTTTTGATGGAGAAAGAGCAAAAAAGACGGCTTTGATATATTGGAGACCGAAACCCTGAAGGTCTATTTATATTTGAGCATGGTACCCATTAAACCTTAAAACCCAAATAAAATAGTATCTAAAACCCAAAAGATAATATATCTAAAATCAAAAAAATATAATTATCTAAGGTACAAAAGATAATATCCGGTTTTATTCTCATTTAATTCCAAATCAAAAGTAATAATGACTTATTCAATTTAGCATTTATAACAATAAATGAGATCACCATTATATAAGTTATTTAATTTGAAATAGCATAATTTGTGATTATAATTAATATATGTATTGTCCACAAACAAATTAGGAAATTAAAATAATTTCCTAACAATCTCCCCTTTGGTGCGAATCTCTTCTTTGTTTGCTTGAATCTTTCTCTTTTGCATGTTGCCGTCGTTTCTGCCTGTGCTTTTGCTGATGATTTTTTACTTGATTTCAAAAAGTTTGCGCCTTTGCTATTTTTCTTCTTGGTCCTTTTGGTGTTCTGATAAACTGTAGCAGTATTGTTTTTCACTGTAGGAGCGATACTTTTTCTGATAAACTGTAGAAGGATGGTTTTTTTGCGTTTTTTGCTTCTTTTGTTTCTTTCGGGATTTTATTTTCTTTTTGATGAGTGCCGGGATGTAGGCTGTAGAAATAACTTGAAAACCTTGCCTGTTTACTGCCTCCAAGGGATGCCCCCAGACTTTCTTATCTTGAGTCTTGGGGTTTTCCCTTTCTGTTTGTCGAGATGTTTTGCGCAATATTCCTTTTATGGGCTGGTTAGTTCGAACCTTAATGGTGTGAGCCTGGAAGTACGGGCGGAGTCATCGAGATGTTAGAATGAGGGTATAGGCAAATTTTTCTATTTTCTGGTAGTTCAGCTCGGATCCCTGTAGTGCTTTGCTAATGAAGTAGACGGGTTGTTGCCCATGTTCGTCTTCTCTGATTAGTGCTGAGGCTATTGCCCGGCTCCCTACTGCGAGGTATAATATGAGCGGTTCTCCTTCTCGTGGTCGAGATAGGATAGGTGGCCGTCCTAAGAACTCCTTGAAGTCTTGGAAGGCTTGCTCATATTCTGTCGTCCATTCAAACTGTTTTCCCTTTCTTAAAGTAGCATAGAAGGGGACGGATCTTATCGCAGCTCCTGCTAAGAATCGGGATAGGGCGGCCAACCTCCCATTGAGTTGTTGTACTTCTTTGACACAGGTTGGGCTCTTCATGTTGAGTATGGCTTGACATCTGTCTGGGTTTGCTTTAATTCCCCTTTGTGTGAGCATGAAGCCTAAGAATTTGCCTGCTTCTACTGCGAAGGTGCATTTTGCGGGATTGAGCCGCATGTTGTGCTACCTTATAGTGTAAAACACTTGAGTCAAGTCGGATAATAACATATCTTCGCTTTGTGTCTTTATCAACATGTCGTCCACATAAACTTCCATGATTTTTCCAATGTGATATGAGAAGACTTTATTCATTAGCCTTTGGTAAGTAGCTCCTGCGTTCTTGAGACCGAAAGGCATTATGAAAATGATGAGCCTGCTTTTCCCTTGGAATGGCAAAAGGATGTGAGGGTGTCCCGTTATACGTGGGAAATGTTGGATGAGGTTGAGTGAGCCTTTGTGACTGTCTTGGAAGAACACTGGGGGCAACCTCCCCATCTTGACACAAAGAAATTTCTAACCAATCCCTCTCTTCTTCAAACTGAGCTGGGTATTTTGTGTTTCCTTTCTTATCTGTTTATATTGCTTGTAGCTGTCTTTCTGACTTGTCCGACTTGTAGCGTAACTTTCTGTTTTATTTGCAGAGGCAATGAAGAATAACGAATCTATGAAAGCTTTTAAGAGCGCGCAGAAGGCGACTGCTGCCAGAAATATTGCTGCCAAGGCGGCTGGGGAGGGGTCCTCCCAAGTGCGCGAGAAGCCATCAGTGCCGAGTTCTCCCGGGGTGAAGAAGGTGATCCCAACACCTCGGGTCCGCTTGGTGGATCCTGATCCTACTTCTGCCGCTCCATCTGCTGCCCCTCCAAGTAAGAAGCAAAAGATGGCTGAGCCCTTTGACCTCAATGCCCCTGATTTCAATGCCATTGAGTTTGTAGATTAGCAAATCGGTCCCTATGGTACCCTCTCAATGGACGATGTGTCCATCCTTCATCATTTGGAATTTATGGCCCGAAATCACGTACAGATGGCGTTTATGGCGGCTGCTATATACCTGACTGCTCAAAATCTTCCTCTCCATGCTACCAAGGCATTTATGGAGGAGGCAAAGCAGGAGTTTGACCGGATGAAGGGGCTGAAGGAGGAGCTTGAATTAAAGGTGACCAAGTTGGAGAGGATCTAGAGAATGAGAAGGCGAGTTCCCTTTCACTTGCGGCTTCTTTGAGGTTGGCCGAGGGCACAGCCTTGATGCATAAGGAGAGTTACGTTAACTTATCGGAAGGTGATGCGCCTGAGGGAGGAGTTGAATAATGCCCGGGAAGATTATTCTGAGCTCCAGGGTCATCTCGTTGGCAGCGTGACTGCTGCTTACGAGAACTTGAAGGAGCAAGTTCGGGTCATTGCTCCCGAGGTCGATCTCACCCCTTTCAGCCTGGACAATGTTGTCAGGGATGGCAGGATTGTCCCTGATGACGATGGTGATGATGATGCTGATCCTCCTCCTGTGTCCTTTGCCAAAGTGTCGACCTCTTCTGTTCCTCCGGTTGCACCTGATTCAGATTGCCAGGTTCTGAACTGGGAGGATGGAACTATAGATACCGTGCCTATTCAGACTCGTCCTCCTTCTCCTTGTCCTGATGATGCCAAGAAGGCTCCTGATGATTGCTGATCTCTTTCTAGATATCTATGTAGTTGGCCCGGCTTGTGGGCTTTTTAAAACTTTATTTGTTTTGCTGACGATTTCTAGTTGCTTGTTTTAGCAACTTTATTTTGAAAAACAAAAAGTAGCTCGCTATTTTTAGCAGGTGTTGATGGCCGCTGTTCCGGGGCCTTATAACTTTTGTGGAGTAATAGAGGTAGTTTTTTGACTTGGCATCTTTTCAGTTTTCTGACCTCCTCGGATTACTTTGTTTTATTGTTTGTAGCTTGGATCCTTTGAGGTTGTGACTTATGGGTCCAACTTGTTTTTTGGTGGTTCTTTTGCGCTGGTCCCCCTTTAAGTTATTTCTGTAATCCTTTTTCTTGGACCTTTGTCAGGTCTCTTTCAGGGATTACTTTGATAACTTTTGAGTGGTAGGAGTCCGACTTGGCGATGTCGGTCTCCTTTAAGTTATTTTTTGTAGTCCTCTTTCTTGGATCTTTGTCAGATCTCTTTCAGGGACTACTTGTATAACTTTTTAGTAGTAGGAGTCCGACTTGGTTATGTAGGTCTCCTTTAAGTTATTTTTTGTAGTCCTCTTTCTTGGATCTTTGTCAGATCTCTTTCAGGGACTACTTGTATAACTTTTTAGTGATAGGAGTCCAACTTGGTTATGTCGGTCTCCTTTAAGTTATTTTTTGTAGTCCTCTTTCTTGGATCTTTGTCAGATCTCTTTCAGGGACTACTTGTATAACATTTTATTTTGGGCTGGCTTTGTTATGTCAGGCCCTTCTAAGTTAAAGTAATCCTCTTTAATAGGGTTGGCCAGACCTCTTTCCAGGGTTTACTTATAACTTGGGTTGACTTGGTCCGACTTGTGAGCGTCGGCCAGCCTTTAAGTTATTATTTTAGCTATCCGTAAGACCTCGTCAGGTTCTTTTTTGGATTGCTTTCGATAACTTCTTACATTATTCTATGTTCACCTTTGCCGATTTGTAGAAAGTGGCTGGCATATTTAGATCGTCCTTTGGGTGAATCGCATTTTCACCTTTATCGGATGATTTATCTTTATCGTGGTCGGGTGCAATGAAATTGTTTTTCACTTTCTGTCGACCTATCGCTTTATAACCAGACGGTGAATACTTCAGATTAATGCGTCTTGGATTTTTTGTAGAATATCTAAATAAACTTTATTCAAAGAAAAAACGCAAATATATATATGTGGGAATTTTCTTATCCCTTTAAGTCGGGCATGACCTGGATCTCAACATGGTGCCTCATTAAAAAACCTTTTCAGGAAAAAGAGCACATCCACTAATGAGATCCGTTGCCTTTTCTAGCTGTAGTACCTTCTTAGGTTGCAGGCGTGCCATGATCTGGGAAGCTCTCGTCCATCGAGTTCGGACAGTCGGTAGTAGCCCTTCCCAAGAACTTCTATGACTTGGTAGGGTCCCTTCCAGTTTGTTTTTTCCAAGCACTTCTGTGACTCGGTAGGGTCCCTTCCAGTTTGCTGCCAGCTTTCCTTCTCCGGGCCGAGTTGTTCCAATGTCGTTTCGGATTAAGATGAGATCGTTCTCAGCGAAACTTCTTGGCACTACCCTTTGATTATATCTAGAAGCCATTCGACGTTTTAGAGCTTCTTCTCTAATCCGAGCTCTTTCCTGGATTTCAGGTAATAGGTCGAGTTCTTCCCTCTGAAGTTGGGAGTTTGCTCCCTCATTATAATGGACTACTCTATGTGATCCTTCTTCAATTTTTGTGGTGGAATGTGGCGTCGTTCGATATGCCCATAGAACCTGTGGAAGCTCCTCTGCCCAGGCTCCTTTTGCATCTTGCAGTCTTCGTTTTAACCCTGCCAATATGACTTTGTTGGCAGCTTCGGCCTGTCCATTGGCTTGTGGATGTTCGACAGAGGTGTACTGGTGCTTTATATTCAAGTCGGCTACTAGTTTTCTGAAGCCTGCATCTGTGAATTGAGCGCCATTGTCTGTGGTTATTGAATATGGAACCCCAAACCTTGTGACAATGTTTCTATATAAGAATTTTCGGCTTCTCTGAGCGGTGGCATTGGCTAGGGGCTCTG
>NC_029780.3:3589858-3592363 GCF_000817695.3 Arachis duranensis
TGTTGGAGGTCGGCACGCATTTTAATAAAGGTGTTGAGATTCCTCTTTTGTACAGGATGTTGTTTATGATGGTGTAGTACTGTGCCTCCCTTTTTAACCTCTTTGCCTCCTTTTCTTCTGTGGGGAGCATTCCGGTTTTGAGGTAGTTGATTATGGGGGTCATCCATCCTTGGTCCTGACTTGTTATAGTCAGGACTTTTTCTTCTTCCGAGATTGACGGGTTTTGTAACATTTCCTGGATGAGGCTCCTATTGTTGCCCCCTGGTTTGGTGCTGGCTAGTTTTGAGAATGCATCAGCTCGGGCGTTTTGTTCGCGGGGTATGTGGCAGATTTTATACTCCCCGATTTGTCCGAGTTGTTCTTTGGTTTTATCCAAATATTTTTTCATGGTGAGATCTTTGGCTTGGTAGCTCCCTGTTATTTGTGATGTGACCACTTGTGAATCCCTGTAAATGTTGAGTTTTTGAGCTCCGACCTCTTTAGCCAGCTTTAAAGCGGCTAGTAATGCTTCATATTCTGCCTGGTTGTTTGAGGCCGGGAACCCGAACTTGAGGGAGAGCTCAACTTGGGTTCCTTGGTCGCTTTCTATTATCACGCCTGCGCCACTTCCAGTTTTATTTGAAGAACCGTCCACGTAAAGATTCCATTCTGTGGGGGTTTCTAGGGCATCTGTGAATTCTGCGATAAAGTCGGCCAAATAGTGTGATTTGATGGCCGTCCGAGCTTCATATTGGAGGTCAAACTCTGACAACTCGACTGCCTATTGTAGAATTCTGCCTGCCAGATCTATTTTCTTCAATATTCCTTTTATGGGTTGGTTAGTTCGAACCTTAATGGTGTGAGCCTGGAAGTACGGGCGAAGTCGTCGAGATGTTAGGATGAGGGTACAGGCAAATTTTTCTATTTTCTGGTAGTTTAGCTCGGATCCCTGTAGTGCTTTGCTAATGAAGTAGACGGGTTTTTGCCCATTTTCGTCTTCTCTGACTAGTGCTGAGGCTATTGCCGGCTCCCTACTGCGAGATATAATATGAGCGGTTCTCTTTCTTGTGGTCGAGATAGGATAGGTGGCCGTCTTAAGAACTCCTTGAAGTCTTGGAAGGCTTGTTCACATTTTGTCGTCGATTCGAACTGTTTTCCCTTTCTTAAAGTAGCATAGAAGGGGAGAGATCTTATCGTAGCTCCTGCTAAGAATCGGGATAGGGCGGCCAACCTCCCATTGAGTTGTTGTACTTCTTTGACACAGGTTGGGCTCTTCATGTTGAGTATGGCTTGACATTTGTCTGGATTTGCTTCAATTCCCCTTTGTGTGAGCATGAAGCCTAAGAATTTGCCTGCTTCTACTGTGAAGGTGCATTTTGCGGGATTGAGCCGCATGTTGTGCTTCCTTATAGTGTAAAACACTTGAGTCAGGTCGGATAATAATGTATCTTCGCTTTGTGTCTTTATCAACATGTCGTCCACATAAACTTCCATGATTTTTTTTCCGATGTGATCTCAAAAGACTTTATTCATTAGCCTTTGATAAGTAACTCCTGCGTTCTTAAGACCGAAAGGCATCAAGATGTAGCAGTAGTTTGCTTTCGATGTTAGGAACGAGGTCTTTTCTTGATCTGGTGGATACATGGGGATTTGATTGTATCCCGAGTATGCGTCCATAAACGAGAGATATTTGTATCCGGAGGAAGCATCTACTAAAGCGTCAATACTTGGGAGTGGGTATGGATCTTTTGGACAAGCTTTGTTGAGATCGGTGTAATCGGTGCACATTCGCCACTTCCCATTTGATTTTTTCACCAAGACAACTTTGGCTTGCCATAGCGGGTATTTGACTTCTCTTATGAATCCGGCTTCCAGTAGTGCCTGTGCTTGCTCGTCCACAGCTTGGGATCGCTCTGGCCCAAGTTTTCTTCGTCTCTGTTGCACCGGTCGAGATCCTGGATAAACTGCCAACTTATGACACATTAGCTTAGGGTCTATGCCTGGCATGTCTGCGGCTTTCCATGCGAAGATATCGACGTTATCTCGCAAGAATTGTATTAGTAATTCTTTTAAATCTCCTTTTAGGATTGTGCCGATATTGGTTGTTTTTTCTGAGGTATCCCTGATCTGAATCTTTTCTATCTCGCTTTCTGGCTGGGGACAAAGTTCTTCTCGTCGGTGAACTCCGCCCAGCTCGATTGTATGGAACTCTTCTCCTTTGCCTCTGAGGTTTAGGTTTTCGTTATAACAGCGACGTGCCGTCTTCTGGTCTGCTTTTATCGTGGCTATCCCTTTTGGGGTTGGGAACTTCATACATAGGTGTGGGGTCGAGACTATTACACTGAGTTGATTGAGTGTTGTCCGTCCTATGAGAGCGTTGTAAGCTGAACTTACATCGACTACGATGTAGTCTATTTTGAGGGTCCTGGATTGGTCCCCTTTTCCGAAGGTTGTATGTAGTGGTATGTATCCGAGTGGTCGAACCGGGGTATCTCCTAGCCCAAACAGGCTGTTTGGATATGCTTT
>NC_029780.3:3592489-3595668 GCF_000817695.3 Arachis duranensis
GTGTCCGAGGTGATTGTTCTGTTCGTTCGGTATCTTCATCCATTCGTTTCTTTCTTTGATCGTCTCGGGTGGCCAGGAATCGATCTAATTTTTCTTCTCTCACCAATTTTTCTATGATATTTTTTAAGTCGAAGCATTCGTTTGTGGAGTGTAGTTATGATATTTTTCTATGATATTTTTCTATGATATTTTCCTTCTCTCACCAACTTGATGGTATTCACAATATTCCTTTCGGTTTCCTCCTCCCCTTTTGCCTTTGTATATCTCGACCAGGGTTGCCCTGAGAGGGGTGTAGTTATGGTATTTTTTTATTTTCTCCCCTTGTCGATCTTCTTTTCTTTTGGGTTCCTTGTCTTTGTCTCGGTAGGAGGCCCCCGATTTTGAGGTTTCTCCTAACC
Organism: Arachis duranensis; assembly: GCF_000817695.3. Taxonomy (NCBI): domain Eukaryota; kingdom Viridiplantae; phylum Streptophyta; class Magnoliopsida; order Fabales; family Fabaceae; genus Arachis; species Arachis duranensis. The sequence goes on from NC_029780.3 coordinate 3,592,888, forward strand.
GAGCGTTTTCCTCCATGTTGATATACTTTTCTGCCCGTTCCTGCACTTCGTCTAAGGAGGTCGGGTATTTTTTTGATATAGATTAGCTGAAAGGTCCCTCTCGTAGGCGATTGATGAGTCCCATGATGGCGCCTCCGTTGGTAAGCTTTGTATGTCCATGCATGTTTTGTTGAATCTCTCCATGTAGTTGCGGAGGCTCTCTCGATCACCTTGTTTGATCCCTAGTAAACTGGGGGCGTGCTTGACTTTATCTTTCTGAATGGAGAATCTGGCTAGGAATTTTTTAGCTAACTCATCAAAGCTTGAGATGGACTTCGGGGGTAGATTACGAACCATCAGATCACTGTCTTTGTGAGAGTTGTTGGAAAAGCCTTACAGCGAACAGCATCTGGGGCGTCAGTGAGGTACATTCTACTTCTGAAGTTGCTGAGGTGGTGGTTGGGATACGTGGTGCCATCATACAGGGTCATATCCGGGAGTTTGAAGTCTTTTGGAATTTTGGCTTTCATGATTTCCCTGGTGAACGGGTCTTGGTCTTTGCATGAATTTTCCTCGAGATTAGTCGGGGGGATTTTGATTTGAGATCGGCTTCCAATTGCTGTAGTTTTTCTTCCAACTCTCGACGTCGCCGCACCTCTCTTTGGAGATCTCTTCCAATTTCCCGTTGTTGTTGGGCTTCTTTTTCCAGTTGTTTTAGGCGATCTAGGAGCGCTTCTATTGCCCCTGAATTTGGTGAGTCTTTGTCTTTGTTGGTTTATGGAGTGTTTTGTAGCGTGACATCCGCATTTTTGTATGGTGTCCGATCCTCCAAACCTGAATCGTGGCCGTTGTCATGGTCGTCCGCCATGGTGATAGGATGACTTCCAGGTTCTCCGGCAACAGCGCTAATGTTCCGAGGGTTACCTGAAATTGTAGGTCGATCTCGGACGAGATCTTCTGTGCTGGTCAGAACTGATGTGTCCGGCTGGTGAATAGCGGCCGGACCTGGTGCGTCCGACTTGTAGGACTGAATGTGCTGCTGATCCTTTGTCACCGAAGGGTGGGGGGTACCTGCAAGGGACTCCGATGCTTAAGTTAGCAAGGGGATTAAGCAGGTATTGAGTAGAATCAGAGTATGAGTTATATCTGGGTGCTTCAGTGTATTTATAATGGTGAGATGTGACCTTTTGGATAAGATAAGTTAGTTATCTTATCTTATCTTTTATCTTTGAGTTGAGGTCAGCGTATCTTTCAACAGAACCGCCTTTATCTCTATAGGCTTAGGCCGCCTTAGGATTTGGGTCGTGCTCCTCTATTTGGGCCCTTTACTGGGCTCTTCTGTCGATTTAGCCGAGCTCTTTAAGAAGAGATCGGATAGTCTGACCTGAAGAGGTCGGTTACTTTATCTCCAATCATCCCGGGTCGGATGGCTCGACCTAGGGTATGAACAGAAATCAAAATGAAATTTACGAGTAAATCTTCAGACAACTCTAATTTTAGTGCTTTCAATTTTGAAGCAAGATGAGACATTTCCATGATGTACTCCCTTATGTTTCCTTTATCTTTATACCTCATGGAGACAAGTTTGCTCAAAAGACTACTTGCCTCCGCCTTTTTATTCTTAGTAAAGAATTTTTCAACATCCTTTAGGAAGTGTTTGGCATCTTTATCCTCAATAATTGAGCCCCGAAACGCCTCAGAAATTGAGCGTTTTATGATCATAATGCTCATTCGATTGGATCTCTCTCACTTCTCTATTTTAACCTCATTGAGATTTTTCGGAGTGGAAGTGGGCTTCTCCGCTCGAAAAGCTATATCTAGATCCATACAACCGAGGACAATCTCCACGGTATCCTTCCAAACTTTAAAATTTGAACCATTCAGCATAGGAATACTGCTAATTTGTGCAGAAACATTGGTAGTTAAAGCCATAGTTTTTGGATTAGAACAAAAAGCATGCAGTAAATATTAGTTAAATAATGGAAAAAAATCCAGATTGAGAAATCTAGAACAACATTAATTTTCAATCTTTGGATAGAAAAATTATCTGTAAGTGATACTCTCATTGCAGTAATCAAATATTGTCAAAATTCCTGTCACGCATTAAGCTTTTCTTTGGACCGACTTAATGCGCATATGGAAACTTAAACTTTGCAACCTATTTATTATCGCATATATTTTCTATTAATTGGCCAAACAATAACTTTTCTTTGGGCCGATTATTGATCGCATAATTAATAGAAAATAAACAAAATGTGCAATGTTTATTATTTGGCCAAACAATAAACTTCCTTTGGGCCGATTATTGTTCGCATAAATAATAAACATTACTTTATTTTTAATAATTACCCAAATATGTATTTACCACCAATATGTGTATGTAATTCGGGCAAATATAGACCTTCTTTTGGGCCGACCAATATTCGCATGAATTACATATCACTATATTTCTAATATTTTAAATAAATCAATTTTCACAAAAGATGCTACTTTGTCAGCATAATGTTCAATTAATTTATTTTAAAACTAAATCTTTATAAAATGAGTGGGTATAATAATTCAAATTGTTACTAGTTTTTTTATGTAACAATTTAAAAAAATATATTTAAATCACAAAAAAATTTAAATCTTAATGGTGTCTTTTCATATTTTAAAAGAAACATGATTATAACTAAATTCATATGTCAAATAAATTCTTAATCCATTAAAATTAAAATTAATCCTTATATTCAATAATACTCTATTAATGTTTTAAAATAAAACATTTATTTATTATATAAATTAAACGCCAATTCGGTCTCA
>NC_029780.3:3595964-3598118 GCF_000817695.3 Arachis duranensis
TATGTGATTATAAATATTAAAATGAATCTTAAGAAATAAATGTAAAAAAAATCCAAATTAAATAAGAAGTACAAATAATATAAATATATGTAGAAAAATTTAAATTCTATTACATAAAGAATAATAATTCTTTTTTTATCAAAAATAGAGAGAATTGAATCTGCGACCTCTTAATTGAGTATAGAGAGATTATATCATTTAAATTATAACTCAAGAATAATAACTCTTTTTAATATCACTACATTATTAAATTTTATTCTATATAAGATATCTATTATAATAGTATATGAGCTTTTAAATTTTGTTAGAAGTCAAAGCCACTACTTATCCCCTCTTAAATCCGTCCCTGTATATATAGATATACCTTAAACAATAATAATATATATAAATAATTATACATTATAACACACGTATATATAAGGAATTGCAATATTACGGTACTAGCATTAACAAAAGGAAATTAATCTGTATTTGTGCAACAGCACCAGTATATGACGCACACACATCATACATGTTTCTTTATACGTAATATTATTAAGTAAGGGACACAAAATATACATCAATCCATATATTGATTCAGCCAAATAAAACTAAATATTTTTGATGATTAAATTATGAATGATTCTGATATCATTTATTAGAATAAATAATTTTATTAATTTAAATTATTTATATTGAATCACAAAAAATATCCATATTAAAACGTATTTTTATTCATAAAAGTCAAAAATTAATGGAAGAATTTGAATTTTGTGATTCTTTCGATTTTCCTCAACCAAAGACTTCTGTATTCCGTCAATATGATAGCACCCAATTTTTTTGATTTGGCAGTTTGATCTATGCTATGATTTATTATTCATTCTGTATTTTTAGGTGGCTAAACTGCAACTCTTTTGATAGAGAAAGAGCAACAAAGACGGCTTTAGTATATTGGGGACCGAAACCCTAAAGGTCTATTTATATTTGAGCATGGCACCCATTAAATCCTAAAACCCAAATAAAATTGTATCTAAAATCTAAAAAATAATATATTTAAAATTTAAAAAAGATAATTATCTAACGAACAAAAGATAATATCCAGTTTTATTCTCATTTAATTCCAAATCAAAAGTAATAATAACTTATTTAATTTATTATTTATAACAATAAATAAGATTATTATTATATAAATTATTTAATTTAAAATAGCATAATTTGTGAATATAATTAATATATGTGTTACCACAAACAAATTAAGAAATTAAAATAATTTCTTAACAGTTATTACATACCTTTTTATCGGTTTCCATTTCCATGATGTGGTATTTTAAAGTATTGGTATGAAAAAACAAGAAAGAAATTTATTGCTTTTTTTTTTGTTCAATTAAGCATTATTGTTGGCAATTTTTTGTTTTGTTTGATACGATTGATTTATTATTTTTGTTTTATTAAAGTTTTAATTTTGATTTATTATTTTGTTTTGATCGAATTTTGAATATACTTATTCTTAGAAATACTGTATCGTATTTAAAACGAAGCAGAAGAAAAAAATAAGACAATAATCTGAAAGTCTATTTTCTACAACCATTTAAAATTACAATAGTTAATGGTTGAATAAAAGCTCGTTTTTAATAAGAGAAATATTATTCGTACAATAAATATTTTTAATGTTAATATAAAAATATGGTTGTTATTATTAATTAATTATGTATTTAAATTATTTTTAATTAATAAAATAAAAAAGATATGTATTTAGTTATTATAAAAGTAGATATCAAAATAGTATTTATTATGAAAGATGTAGACAAGGACGGACTCAAAGGAAAGTAAATAGTGATCTTAGACCTCCAACAAATTTTAAAAGCTCATATACAAAAGTTATATTATGAGTATGCTAAAATTAATCACCAAAATAAATTACTAGTACAAAACACATGCTAAAATATAAATATACTATAAAAATAAATTAAACCACATATATTTATATACAAATATATTAATGACTAATTTTAGTGGCTAATTTTAGTGTACAAATAGCATTTCTCTATATTACTATTATAATATATGTATTGTATAGAATAAAATTTAATAGTGTAGTGATAGTAAAAAGAGTTACTATTCTTTATGTATTAGGGTTTAAATTTCTCTACATATATTTATATTATTTATATTTTT
>NC_029780.3:3598157-3608905 GCF_000817695.3 Arachis duranensis
AAATTATAAAAATTAAGATAATTTTTTTATTTAACTAGTATTTGTTATTACTTTTTAATTAAAAAATTTATTATAATTATATTTATTATTAAATATATAACATTATATTTAATTATACAAGATTTTAATTTTTGACTCTTTCACTCTTAGATTTTTGGATCCGTCCCTGCATGTAGATAAAGCATAATTATTCTTTTAATGAGCTAGTCGAATGATTAAGAAAAGACCTTCAACTACGAACAACTAGCAATATACAACGAGTCACTTTCTGAAGTAAAGATTGCATGCAATTCTATGTATCTGAGTTCCCTTCTCTCACATACATCAATAGAAGCTAATTTTGGGATAAAGTTGTCACAAAAATCTATGTATATATTTGTAAAGAATTAATGAATTAATTATAGATTCCGACTTTCGAAAAGATTCATGGCGGTTACTTTCATACATCGTTGCAACTTGCTAGGACCTCAAAAAATCAAAAGTTCAAAATAATTAAAACCCATATAGGACCACCTACATATGTATATATACCAAAGAGAATGATGTAAATAATTAATGTAGCTTAATAAGTATGAGAGCAAAAAATAAATAGGTATTTGAACTTTTTAAATACAGATATTTTTGTTTTTTAGAATTGAAAAATATATTTAAATTTATTACTTTATAAAATGCGTGACAATTATATTCTTCTGTCGAATTGGGATTCAAAACGACAACGAAAAATACTGACCTAGAGGGGTGAAAATTGAGCTGTCCGTTTTGCCTGATAATATGGATGGAAAACAAATTATTAATGAACAAATTGGTTTTTGTGCCTCAAAACGACGTTGTTAGCATCCCCCACCTTATTTCACCCTTCATAATTCTCATAACACCCTGAAACCACTCCAGTTATTACAAAAAATCCTACTAGAAGACGAACAACTTCTTTCTCCCTCCAAAAAAACGTCTTCCTCCAGTTGAAAGTGGTGGTGTGCTTAGTGGATGTCGTGGTTGGCGAAGGAAACGGCAAGCTTCGTCTGGCAAGAAGCTGCCATCTTCTACAGATATAGTCGAGGACATGTGCGGTGTTTAAATGTTTGTGACAATATAATGCATGGGGTTGCGTTTAGGGATGATTGTATGTTTTAGTTCGGGTAAAAGAATGAGAAAAAATTATGTGGAGTTTACTGATTTCAAATTTTGAGGCAGTTGATTTAGGGTTTAATGTCTGATTTATGTTGTTGTGGATAATGCAGATAGATGATATACATGTGGTACCTGTTTTTCATCACGAAGGCCATTTTGGTAGAGGACCCATTGGAACTCCTGAGTATATTGGTGAAAAAGTTAAAAAATTTTCGAAGACGGACTTGGAATTCATGAATTTTGGGAATTTGGTGACATTGTTCAAGGGTCTGGGCTATGCATCATACAAGGTAGTTTATTGGTATGACCCAACAAGTAGTGACATTGAGTCTGGACTGCACATTCTGAGAGGAGATGCAGGAATCAATGAGATGCAAGAGAACAAGATGAGAAATTCAACCACGAATGATTTTTACATTTACTTCGACTATCCCGTGGATGAGCCACAGATAGTGGAAGAAGATGCTGCTGCAGAAACGGGGGCGAAGAATTTGATGATTACATTGATGCTGATAGCATCATGAGGGAGTTTCAGTCATCACCATCCACAGAAGATAATGGGTATGATAGTGGAGAGGACGAACTATATAAACCTCCTCTGACTATTTTTGAAACTGTTTCTGATGATGATTATTCTAGCTGTGATGAGAAAAATAATGGTATGAAGAGAAAAAAAAAATTGAAAGGAAAGGAGAATGTTCTGTCAAAGAGTAAGGTCAATGTCAAGGAAGGGATAGAAACAGAATCAAGTGACAGTAAAAAAAGAGTTGGACCAAGGAGTGTAAGTGGGAATGATGCTAAAGAAACCAGGCCAACTACAAAGTCCAAAGAAACTGGGTCTACTGTAAAGCCCAAAAGAACCAGGCCCACTGCCAAGCCTAAAAAAATTGGGCCTAATGTAAAGCCCTAAAGAACTAGGCCTGCTGTACAGGCTGAAGAAGTTGTGCCTATTGTGCAGTCCAATGATAGGCCTCCAATCAGTCTCTATGCGAATGAGGAGGATTCGGATGATGATGAACTCATTTATGAGTATGAATAAGAGGATCTTCACACACCAGTATCTTGAGAGGACGAGGGAGACAAGCATGAATTTCTAGTTTTTAATGATGAGTATGGATTTGGGGAGGGTAGATTTGAGATTGGAACCAAGTTTGCAATAATTGATGGGTTCAAAGAAGTGGTAAAAGATATGTTCATTTCTGAAGGGATGGAACTTGTCTGGATAAAAAATGATAAGGAAAGGGTGAGGGTTGGCTGCAGGGGTGAAGATTGTCCATAGCTGGTACATCTATCATACAACAAGACACTGTTATGTTTTCAGGTAAAGACTTACAAACCAGAGCATATATATGCTAGAGATTGGGATAGTATTGCTGCTGATCAACACTAGATCAGTAAAAAAGTAGAGAAGAGAATGGCAAGTCAACCTCATATGACAACTAATGAAGCAATCGACTTCCTTAGAGAAGAGTTTAACTTGGTGGTGCATCCGAAGATGGTCTATAGAACAGTGAAAGAGGCCAAAGAGAGGATAATGAAAAACGAAAAGAACAGTATGGCAAGCTCAGGGATTATGGCATGGAGATAATTAAGAGTAATCTCGGGTCGACAGCAAGAGTTGATGTGAAACCTATTCCTTAATCTTTCCATGTCTTTGACAAAATATATATCTGCTTCAAGAGCTGTAAGCAAGACTTTAAGACTATATGTAGGCCTTTCATCCATCTAGATGGAGATTTTCTTAAGATATACCACGAAGGCCAACTACTTTCAGCAGTGGCACAGGATGCGAACAACTAAATCTATGTAGTGGCATACGGTGTTGCAAGATCTGAGACCAAGGAATCATGGAAATGGTTCCTCACACTACTTCAGGAAGATCTGGGTGATGCCAGTCAATTTTGTAGGAACTTTATGTCCGACCAGCAAAAGGTCAGACTTCTACTCTATTTATTTTTGGGCAAATTAAGGTAGCATATTAGGGGAGCAATATTATGTGTTTACTACATTTATGTGATTGCAATATTATGTGTTTGCAAAAGGACTGTCTTTATTTGAATGATTTTCTTTTCATTTGTTCTGATATAATGCTAGGTAATATGTGAATTGTTTTGGATTTAGGCATGCCATGCATTCATGCTATTGCTGCAATCAGAAAGAGGTATGACCAGCCAGAGAATTATGTGCATTTCTGGTTGTGTATGGAATCCAATCATAAGACATATGCACATTGCATAAAATCAGTTTCTAATGAGAAATTCTTGACTGCCACTGACCAACTCAGGCCTGCTCCACCACCCATCAAGTGACCTATTGGGAGGACAAAGGTACACAACCGTAACAAAGATTCTGCTGAGACTCATATTCAAGGGAACAAGTTAAAGAGAAGCTTTCAAGTTACGTGTAGCAAGTACAACGAGAAAGGCCATAACTATAAGACCTGTAAAGGATCACCAAGTAACCCAAACGAAAAACCAAAAAGAAAAAATCTAAGGAGACTGTTGAAAATACACAAGTCTTGGTGCTGCTTTCCCTTTCACAATCAGCCCCTTAACCAGAGGTAAGTATCCACAGTTTTTGCATTAGGATAATTTTGTACATTTTAAAATTAATCAGTGGTTATGATGTCATTATACATCTTTCTTAAAGGCTAATTTGTCCATTTGGTTATCTTGCTAGATCCATGTTGCATAGGATCAAAACCAGACACAGGGTGAAAAATTTGTTGAGACTAGTGTTGTGCAAGAACAGTCTGCTGTAAGACTACCCTAAACTATACACTTATAATGCCAATCACTTTATTCTTGTCCCTGAATTTGAATCTCTGAATATGTCGGTTACTTTTGCAGAATTATATCATTAGCCAGAATGTTGCTGGACTACCAACCAACATAACAATACAAGCAGTAGCATCAGGGACTGCACCAGTTGCTGCACCATTCAATACTCAAGTAGCTGTAGCAATAATACCATCTGCTCCAGTCCAAACTCCATTTCGACCTCCATCCCAGCTGCCAAGAATGGGGCAACCCAAACCCTGAGCAGCTAGCAGTGGGACCACAAAAATTTTCAAGTTCATCCCAACTCTTGGATCCAACACTCAGAATATTTGAACACAACTGCATGAAATTTTATTTTTTGTCCTAGTTATTAGTATGAATTGAACAATGTTGTCTAGTTATCGTAGTTTGGCAAACTTATTTACATGCCAACCAGACGTTTTGTTATTTTGTGACAAATTTATGCTGTTATGTAATATTTGGAATTAAGCCAGATACATTGTTGTTTCTAATTTAGTTATAATCTATGCAGAATTACTACCTTATATAATAGGTTACTTGCAATATTTTTTAGTTGTTCAAACTTCATAGAAAATTGGACTTAGTCCAAAATAGACTTCCCATTAAACAGCCAGCAATGACAATTTTCATTACAATATCATCGTGTACATTAAATTATCTTCAGCCCTTTAAGAAACATACAACAACAATAACAACAATTACACTAATTACAATAATATGCCACAAACTCATGTATTTTTTCTTTTCAATGCATAATAGTTTCCTCTCCAACTCTTCCATTTCTTTTTCCAATTTCTGACTTCGAAGTAGTTGATCTTCAACGTCTATTCCCTCAGCATCATTTATAGCACCCAATGCTTGAGACTTCATGGCTCTAATTTTTTTCAGGTGTTCATCAAGCCAAACAAAGTATTGACAGTACTGTTCTTTAACTTGGAGCAAATTTTAAGAGAATCATCCAATTAGACACATTACAGTCTCATCCAACTATTGACAAAATAGTAACTTACCTTGAAGAATGGACACCCGAAAAACATTCGATTATGATTATTAGTTGATATTCTTGACTTGTAAAGAATGTCATATACGTCGCAGAAGCACTTTGACGCAATCCCATCTCGATCACATTCTCTTAGCTTGGAACAGCACATAAAGATTCCCCTCCAGGTCTTGTGCATGAAGAACTCCCTTCACTCATCATAGACGATCGCACCATCAACGGTCATGCGTTCAACCAGACATTTCGATCAAATAGGGCTCATCAGTCATGGTAACAGCATCGTTTTGAGGCACAAAGACCAATTTGTCCATTAACAATTTGTTTCCCATCTACATCATCAGGCAAAATGGAGAGCTTAGTCTCCAGCCCTCCAGGTCAGTATTTTTCGTTGTTATTTTGAGCTCCAATTTGATGAAGGGTTATAATTGTCACGCATTTTATAAAGTGAGAAATTTAAATGTATTTTCTAATTTTGAGAAACGACAATTTTTTCATTTAAAAAGGTTAGAGACCTATTTATCTTTTACTCTAAGTATAATAATCATAAAAACACTACAAGAGACGCGAGACTTAGCAGTCAAAAATTGTCGACTGTTGTCTCAAACTGCTGCAACTTCATTGAATTGATGCGGTTTCTGGTGCGTAATTAAGCCCCGCTCCAATTGTTCTGACCTGAGATAGTTTTGGGCATTCACCGCATCAAATAACCCTGGGAAGAGGGGTTTTGTTTCCCTAAGATACCCAAAGAAAAATTTAGTAACCATAACACTTCAGTCTTTGGATCGAGAACCCCAGCAGCGCAAAGGTGAGTCAAGCACTGGTCTCCTCCTCTGCCGTCGTGGCTCTTCCCTCTGTCAATTCCAGCTTGCACATCCGCTTCATTGTTCTTTTCGGTCACCAGTCTCCTCCCTCAGCCGTGTAGCTCCCGTGCACGAAGGTAAAGTAGAAGGGGTCCGAGTCTTCTCCTTTCGTTTTCCATTTCTATCAGACAACTCCAAAACACACAAACTGAAAAGTGAAAGGTGAAAATAACAGAGCACAACCCCCAACCCCTTTCCCTTTCCTTCTCTCCCCCTCCATCCTTCATGTTAGTCCAAAAAATTAATTAGGGCTTCATTGACAGAACACAATCAAGTATCAACCAAAGCCGCAGCACACACACCCTCTTCCTCTCCAAATACTTGTTCTCTTGCCCCAAATACCACTTTTAGGTTTTTAGTGAAGAAAAATAGCGAACAGGGAAGGGAGTGACCGCGGCGACGGATAAAGGGCGCGTGCCCGGCTGAAGAAATCGGCTGTGGCTCCGTGAACGACATGCGGCGGCCGCGGTAACCGGAGGTGGCAGATCCTCTCCTTAGTTCCCTTGGTCTGTACTCTCCGTCTCTCTCTTCCTGTACATTTTGATTTTTTTTTTCGGTATTAAAAGGATAAGTAAAGAAGCTGTTGTTGAACTTAGTTTTAGGGTTTTGGATTACTAGAATTGTGCTGATCTTTGCAATGAAATGGTAAAGCTGAACCTAGACTTGATGAAGTGAAGATGATGATTTGTGTGTGAGTTGAAACTAATTAATTAATTATGGGTAAATGGTTAGAGTCTGTTCCATAATGTGTCATCATATTTGATTAAATGCTTCCATTTTGCTTCATTTTGATATGATCACTTACTTGATTTGGTTTGATTCACCTATTTATTACCACTTTGAGCTGAATTATTATTATTATTGAATATCTCTGAAGATGGTCACAGAGATCTCAAATTTCATCTACCATAATTGATTTTAAACCTGTAACTTTATAGAAATAACAAGTCTCTCAAGAAATACTAAACAATATTTGATACCAAACTAACTCCCAATAACAAAATAATATTTAGCATGAATTGATCTAAACTAACTCAATTGTATATGGACTTATGAAAATTATCTGACACATTTGTTATAAATATGCCAATGTTTCCTGCATCAGTTCTTTTCACTATTAATAACATTTTTTTTAATTGGAAAAATGAGTCAAAGGTGCTGTTGTACCGGAAATTTCTTAGTTCTGAATATTGTTTTATTCATTGCATTATTTATTGCTTGTTTTTTTCACTAGAAACAAGTAATGAAACACTAACCATAATTTTTGTTCTATTTGTAAATTGAGGAATATTTTCTCTTAATTAAGGCTTGATATTTTGCAGGCCACTCCTGGGTTTAGGAAGGAGGTCTTGCCCCTGATAAACCGTTGGATTCTACTGTTTTATCTCGTCTCAAGCAATTCTCTGCGATGAACAAGTTAAAAAAGATTGCCATTTGAGAACGTACCCGATCCACTGGTTATATGATTTTTGTTCTATTCGTTTAATTTTTGAGCTCAAGAAACTATAGCATCTCTTTTCAACACTACAATTTTCATATAACATTAATGAAACAAACTCATGTAATGGATAGAAAAGCACAGTCATTTTAAACTGAAACTGTTGTAGCATTAGGCTGTAATATTGGTTTAATTTTAGAAAATTGATATCCTAGTTTAGTAACTGCGATTCTTTTTGTTCCTTGTTCTAGATTTGTATGTGTTATTTGGTATGACTTGCAATGTTGTCCCTTGACAGGTAATTGCTGAAAGTCTCTGAGGACGAAATTACAGAACTGAAAGAAATGTTCTCGATGATAGACACAGATAATAGTGGACAGATCACCCTTGAGGAACTGAAAAAGGGTTTGGAGAGAGTGGGTGCTAATCTTAAAGAATCTGAGCTTCTATGGTTAATGGAAGCAGTAAGTGCCTTGCATACTATCCAAATTGGCATTTCTATGTAGGCATGTTTCTTGCACTTATTAGTGTGTTGTTTAGTTCTGTAATTTTTTACAATTGTTTTAGTTGGAATTGGTTATGCTGTAAAATGATTCTTGATAGTTCCTCTATAAGTGATTTTGACATAAAGAAAAAAATTTTATTCTCCCAAAATCAATTAACTGACTCTGGTAGTTAGAAACCAAACATGTGTAAAATGGGGGAGATCAACTACTGGGGGATGAGGATCATTCTAGGTCCCCCAAACGGTGTTCCAACGATGCATTAATGGATTTATTTGTAACTGAATATACTTCCATTCTTTTGATCGGTAGTAAACTTGGCATTGTACTATTTTTGCACTATTGTGTGCAGCTTGTTATTATTATATTTGGTGTTTCATGTGATTTACCCTTTTAGCTTTCTCCTTTAAAATCCAGGTAGACGTTGGTAACAGTGGTACCATAGATTATGGTGAATTTATAGCGGCAATGCTTCATCTAAACAAAATCCAGAAGGAGGATTGTCTATATGCTGCCTTCACTTATTTTGACCAAGATGGTAGTGGATACATTACAAAGGAAGAGCTTCAACAAGCTTGTGAAAAGTATGGAATTCTAGATGGTAACATAGATGATATAATACGCGAAGTTGATAAGGATAATGTAAGACATTGCATCATATTATTATTATTGTTATAAGGACTTGGAACTTATTTTATGTCAGCTCAATATTTAAGATAGAATTGGTACATAGCATTTTTTCCTCCTTAATAAACTTGAAATTATGTACTATTTTTCAGGATGGACGCATTAATTATAGTGAGTTTACTACAATGATGCAAGAAACTGACTTTGGCAAAATTGGTCTACCTAAAGCATGAGTAAAAATTGCTCCTATTTTTGTATTTGTCTTGATGTAGAATCAATATAATTGAGTAGTTTCATGAAGATAATTTTTTTTAATGTAGTTGTGCAAATTGTGGGGGTTATCAACCTCCGCAATATACATTTTTTTAAACTGCTTTCGACATTGCAGCGATATTTTTAAAAAGTTCATCTGCGAAACCGCCGCAAATTAATTATCTGATTTGCAGCGGTTGTACCAGCGGTTTTTTAAAACTGCCGCAAAATCAAATCTCCATCCCTTAATAGGCGACGCTTGTGGAACCACTGAAATTTCGTTTCGCGGTGATTAAAAACCGCCGCAAATTCCTAAAAAAGCCCGCCGCTATTCGACGTGTCTCTTGTAGTGATAAAGAGCCTAAGTGCGCTTTTTTATTTGAATCACTATCACTGGAATCCATTGTGAACGCATATCATAGCCAATTGGATCTTCAATAATCTTTGAAATTCGAAGAATAAAGAACTACCTACGAAGTAGTAGTTGGGGAATTGCATTGCCATCAACATCGATTAGGTTATAATCATCATCACCAGACAAGTATGGGAATTATTATTGTTCAATTGACCTGGATTTCGACATATATATGGGACACTACTATACTAGGCAAGTGGTAGTGTATGTATAACATTAATTTCTAATATTTATTGATAAATTTATTAATTGTTAAACTTTTTAAATGAGGCTGACTAGTTAAATGGGGGAAGAGAACAAGAACTGATCTAATTATATATTTGTACCCTTTAAGTTTAGTAAGTTTATCTAAAATGAGAAATTAATAACATAATAAAATAAGAGGTTAATAATTAATTTTGTGACTCAATTCATTGTAATTTACTAATTTTGGACTTATATATAGCCCCGTTTTCTAAAAAAAAATGGAACAAGCTCCTTCAAAGAAAAAGAATTAGTAAAATAGAAAGCACATACAATTAAAGTTATAAATTTAATAATAATTAATTAATTATTTTATTATTTTATCGATTTTTATTTTAGCTGATCTAAATTTTTAAGATACAAAGCAAATTGGATTTTCAAGTTGCAATAAGTAAGGACAATAATATGTGATCATCGTCGGATATATATAAAGCCAAGTCTCTGGTGGCTATGTCTATGGTAACTAGTGGTGGCTAAGGTTACACTTTTAACTTAAAAGTGTAACCTTTCACAAAGAAAAGCGTCACCTAATGGAAAAAAGTAAATTAGAAGATTTAAGAGAAGAAATAATTAAGTTATCAAAATTAATAGATCAAAAATTAATGATTTTAACTAATGTCAACTGTAATGACACCGAATTCTTAAAATCAATACAAAATGATTTTTCTCAAAATCTTTATTTTACTATAAGTTTTATTGAAGGACTTCAAAAACCTGAAAAAACTTATTTTTCACACGGAATTTCTAAAAAATGTTACCATGGAAATGATTCCCCACATCTATATCATACTTTTAACCCACAATTAAATTCTATAGTAGATATGCTTGAAGAAATATTAACATCCATAAAATTTCAAAGAAATAAGGAAAAAGAGAATCCCAAGGAAGAAAAATTTCAAAACATAATTAACATAACAGATTTAAAAGTAAAACCACCACTAAAATTATGAATATTGAAGAAAAATTAGAAGAAGTTACAATGCTTTTTAAACAATTAAAAATGGCTCAAGAAAATAATATGATGGAACAAGGATTTCAAATAGAAGAAGAATTAGTAAATTCTGAAAATATAGAAAATGAAGAACACATTCTAGATTATTCAAGTGACGAAGAACCAGCTATTCCAATACAAGTAAAGAATGAAGCTGGAACATCTAAGGATAATCAATCTCAATTTAAATGGGAAACAGGTTTTGATAATTATGCTTTTAAAAAAGGGTTTATAAATAAAGATTCAAAATATACAAAAATACTATCAAAATACGTTCCTAAAATCCAGAAAATGGAAGGAGAAAGAATGCTTGATTTAGACTGTAAAAAGAATGAAAAAGAAATTTTCGAAAAATTGGTTGAATTCCTTTTTATTAGAAGCTTTTACTAATCCAAAGCTTAGTGAATTGTCTGGAAGAGATATTTGGAATTACATAGGATTTCATACTAAAGGAACTATAAGAGATTATATGACATCAATAGAAAACCAA
>NC_029780.3:3609204-3609928 GCF_000817695.3 Arachis duranensis
AAAAGACAAAGAAATAACTATTGCCCGAATAAAAAAGAAAATTGTAAGTGTTGGTATTGCCAAGAAGAAGGACACTACGCAAATGAATGCCTGAAAAAGAAGGATAAAAAGGTTCTTACTAAACAAATAGAAATTGCTAAGTCTTGTTTCATGGAACCATTAGAAGAATCTGATGATAACTTAGACTATATTTTTGAATATGTCTCGGAAACAGACTCAGAGACTGAGTAATAATGCTACATTTATTACTATAAAAATAACAGAAAAGTTTATAAATGCTTTCATAGATTCTGGGGCAATACAATGCTTTGCTAGTTCAAGTATAAAACTTGATTGGAAAAAATTAAAGAAACCATTAAAAGTTAGAATAGTTGACAAATCAATACATAAAATTGACCAAAAAGCAGAGATGGTTGAAATTTTTATTCAAAATTATAGGTTCATTGTTCCATCTATATATATGTTAGATTCTGGAATGGATTTCATCATAGGAAATAATTTTTTAAAGCTATATCATCCATTCATTCAAGAATTAACATATATAGTTCTAAAAGCTCCACACGATTCTTCAATAAATCAAAAATCAAAACGAATAAAAATACCGACTACTACTATAGATAAGATCTTAAAGTTTAAAATATTTTCTATATTAGAAACATGTTATTTAAATCTATACTTTCAGATAAATATTCAAAAAAATAATCTTGAAATAAAGATAGAAGAA
>NC_029780.3:3611218-3612611 GCF_000817695.3 Arachis duranensis
ACATAACCTGGTCAGGATGTCTAAAAGCTAAGAAAGCTATAAAAAGTTTGGAACAAGAAATAGAATCACTAGATTCTAAATATCCCCCAAAGGAATTACTTTGCAGGTATATTTCAAGGACTTTTACTCCAACAGAACAGAGATATAATACTCATGAAAGGGAAACTCTAGCAGCAATTAAATCTCTTAAGAAATGGAAAATTGATTTACTACCCAAAGAATTTACATTAAGGACAGATTCAAGTTATTTAACAGGTTTCATACGATATAATTTGAAAGATGATTATAATCATGGACGATTGGTAAGATGGCAATTATTTTTGTTACAATATCCAATAAAAATTGAATATATTAAGGGTGACAAAAATGTTATTGCAGATACATTAACAAAAGAATGGAGTTCGTCTACAACGCATTAAATCAAGAAATTCAAAAATACGAACAAGAACTCGAAAAATGCAAGCATTGTCAGCAAATAAGGACACAGATCCAATCCCTCAAGAAGGCCATTGAAGCAATGAAATCAACACAACAAGCAAAACCATCAGAGTTCAGCCAGAATGAAATCAACACAACAACCAAAACCATCAGAGTTCGGCCAGCTAAGCGTGGTGGACAAATGTGACGAAAAAATTCCAGAAAATAAAACAATTGCTGAAATTATCAAAAAATCCACCCAAGATAAAAAATATTATGTAATTTATAATGGCCCCATGAAAGGAGTATATGATGCCTGGGAAAAAGCAGCACCATTTACACAGCAATCAAGGATAATTCATAAAGGAGGGTTTTTAACACTGGAAGAGGCAAAGGAATCTTTTAGAGAATATGAAGCTCTTCATCTAGAGCAAACCCTAAAAAGAGTAGATAAAGCTCCAATTCAAACCCAGAGAACAGGGATAATAAGAAACATTCCTACAAGGGCTGAAATCAAGGAAAAGAAAAGGGTCTGTAGATCAAATCTCAGAGAAACCCTTAACATAGTCCTGAATTGGACTGAAGAAAAAAGGGCAATCTTGGGATATTACCCTATTGCCAAAGAACAGTTAACAAAGCTGGTTATATTTCCAGAAGCTTCCCCATCTGACACCTATCAGTTTTTCCAGTATGGATTAATTGATACAATCTTAATTTTTAATGATTTGAAAATTATTAGTGAGTTTCCTGCAGGATTTATTGATGCAGTAAAAAGATTTAAAAATATGATTGACAACGTAAATCCAAGGGATATATCCCTAAAATTTACGAATAGTCAACCTATTTTTAATGAAGAAGAAGAATGCTTGGTTCCAGCACATCAAGTAATCTTCATGTCCGTCTTCCCAGGAAATTTTCAACCAATTGATCAAGTTCAAGATTTAACAATCTACAGTCATGAAGGAAGACTAGCCAG
>NC_029780.3:3613011-3613626 GCF_000817695.3 Arachis duranensis
TAGTGACGTAAGCGCTTAGGTCATAGAGCACCAACAATGTAGCTGGTGTCAGATAATAAACAATGACGTAAGCAATGACGTCATAAGAAGGGTAAGGATGGGAATTGTCCATCAGACCCAACCATTATAAATAGGTTGCTTAGGCAATTGTAGAAGGCATCAAACCATAGAAAGCAGGAGGCTAAGAGTACTCATATGCTAGGAGAGTAAGGAGGAAGCTGCCTAGGCGATTCTATAGTTTGAAGAAGAATTCCCTTAGGAAATACCAATACTAAACTCCCCTCTGGAGTTAGTATCTACAATCTCCCCTCTGGAGATAAAAACATCTTATATAAAATATTCTAAATAAAGGAAGTTTTTCTCCAGATAGGTACGCCTTTATCTTAATCTCATAGTTATGAATTATTTAGAAAGTTTAGAATTAACGGAAGAATCTGATTATTATAGACTATCTGCCTTATTAGATAATGAAAAACAGGCTGTTCTAAAAACAGAATTAAATCTCAAATCAAATGAAAATTTTCATAAACAAAATCTTTTAAAAGAAGTTTTTAATAGAAAAAATATAATATACTATGGAAAAATTCAACTTGAAGCCCCTATAAAGATAAAATC
>NC_029780.3:3613748-3618225 GCF_000817695.3 Arachis duranensis
AGGATCAACAAAAAAGATCTAAAATTGGATGGATTCATATTAGTACTATACAAGTCTTAATCAAATCTACATATATGAAAGGAATTAATTCACCAATAAGCTTAGCAATCTGTGACAAAAGAATTACTGATGACCCAATAGATCAAATAATTGGAATTGTTCATGAAAATTTGGCAAACGTAAATGTTAAATTCAATGCCCATCTTGGATATGCTATACCTTTATCAACTGAAAATCTTGGAAGATCTATAAGTTTGGCTTATAAATTTCACAGAAAGAATCTAATGGAACAAGACGACGAACCATTTTCAATTACATATGCAATAAATTATGCTTTAACAAATAGCCATCATAGTATAATATTTAAAAACAGAGAAAGAATTTATGTCGATGAATTATTTCAGAAAATTGTAAAAACAGAAATACCAAAATATAAAGTTATTGAAAACCCAGTTCTATTATTAAAAGAACCATCAGGAAAATTAGTTTCATCGAATTTTCAAATAAGAGAATCTAAAATTAATAGCCCTTTAAGTTTATCTAAGTTAAATATTAAAGAAGAAAATTCTGAAATAAAAGAACTAACAAAAAAGGTCGAAAAATTAA
Organism: Arachis duranensis; assembly: GCF_000817695.3. Taxonomy (NCBI): domain Eukaryota; kingdom Viridiplantae; phylum Streptophyta; class Magnoliopsida; order Fabales; family Fabaceae; genus Arachis; species Arachis duranensis. The sequence continues at coordinate 3,614,355 of NC_029780.3, forward strand.
ATGAAACCCTAAACACTAAATTATGACAATAAATAAAGAAGAAATATATGTAACTTATCAAAACAAGAAACAAGAGCTATTTGAAAGAAAAAATTGTTTGAATTATTTACAGTTTTCTGAAATAAATCAAAGAGTATTTGAAGCTCTAAAAATAATCTATGACAAATTGAAAGGAGAAGTTGAAGAGTTAGAAAAATTAATAGAATCTCTAGAAAATAGTGATGAATCGATAATAGAGTTTGTAGAAATTTTAAAATAAATAATGAAGCATAAAAAGATTGAAAAATCAGAAAATAAAATAAAAAGAAAAATGCGAAAAAATTAAAAAGTAAAATAAAGGAATATAAAAGAGAATTAAATAATCTTCAATTCGAAATTAATGACCTTATAATAAAAAGGATAGAAATAAGAACAAATATAAACAAGCCGGAGCTAAACTTAAAAAATTTATAAATGTCTGGAACACCATATTATGATTTAAAAGAATTAAAGCTGTTAAAAAAAATGGAGAATGAAATTGAAAAATTAAACAGATATTTAGAAACAGGAGAAAGTGAAGAAATAAAAGAAGTTATTGAGGATTTGAGAAATTATATTAAAGAAAAAGACAAACAGATAAAAGATTTTATATACAATAATCCATGCAAAAAAGAATATTATAAACTAAAACAAGATTGAAAAATTATGGTCAATACTTTTTATAAAGCACCTATACAAATAGAAATTTCGAAAAAGAAATTAAAAGAAAAATTCAAATTAAAAATTTGGTATCAGAGCCAAGTTAACGATTAAGGGTAACACATTCTCTTTAAACAACACTTTTAGTGATACGCTTTCAGTTACCAAATGTCCACAACTAATTGGTAAACTTCTTTGTAGTCACCATAGGTACAATAAGATAGTAGGTACCATAGAAGGCACCTATATATAATTATCTATATCTATATCGTTGGAGATGAAAACTAAGAAACTGAAATTGAGAGATGGAAATTGAAAGATAGAGACTAGATTAAGTTTCTGTGTTGTATTTAGTATAAAATATATTGGATTGAATTATGTTTTAGTATTATGTTTAATTTAAGATAAATATAGAGATTAAAGAGTAAATTTAAAATTTGAAAAGTTAAATAAAAATATTTTTAAAAAATAATATTATTAAAATTTCAGTTTCTATGGTAACAAATTTTAGTTTCTTGTATTCCTATTTTCTAGAGATATTAAGGTGACTAAAATTTTAAATTTTAGAATTGAAATTTTAATTACGGTATCTAATTATCAAATATAACACTGAATCCTAATTCTTTAATCTCAATCTCGATTTTTAAAAGCAAACGCCACCTTAGATCCAAGAATATTTGGCATATGTCTGACCGAGCTACAATATAATTGGTGAAGTGCAAGACAACAATAATCTCCAAAATTATTTACGATTTCATAAAAGTTTTTTTTAAAGCAAACATGAATTCATATAGGTTTATTTTTGTCTATTAAAATTCTATTTTTATTTAAAAAATAAAATAATAAATATTGAACTCTAATTAATAATAAAAATTTTAATATTATCTTATAAAATAATCTCTCTTGAAAACTTAACCGATTAAATAGAGATACATAAATACATATATCAAATCTATTGAGTAATTCCTCTTTCAACTATAGTTATAACATACTCAAGTACGTGAACAAGTTTAAAAATACATTCAATATTTTGTACAAGTTTACATCTAGAGATAATATATATAAGTAATAATAAACCCTAAACTATAAAGTACATCATCCCAAAAGCTTCAGCTGATAGAAAAAGATAACACTAATGATTATATTTTTAATACTTTTTAAATTTTTATTGTATACATTGTACAAATATTTCATTGGCTCCCTATACTTTCTCTTGTTGTTATTACCTGGCCTTCCTACAAGAGAAAATTCTGTTTCAAGTTGCATGGACATGTGAGGTGCAATGCTAACCATTTTCAAGAAATAGGAAATCCTTTAGGTCTAAAAGGACTTGACTTATGTCTGGTCTTTGAGCTGAAACTCTTGTGCAACACAAGGCAATCTCAAAAACTTTCCTTAAAGAGTCAACATTAAAGTCTCCTTGTTGCAACAACCTTGAATCAACAATGTTTTGAATATCATCACCTCTTTCAACTATGGGCCTAACCCATTCAAGTATGTGAATGGCACCATCATCTCTTACTATTATTGCAGCTTCACCCGTCATCAATTCAAGCAGAATTATTCCCAAGCTATAAACGTCGCTCTTTTTATTCAAGTATCCAACCCTATGAAACCTATTTAATTATATCAACAAACAATTATAAACAATTTAAGTGACTATTAACATATATACATATAATTAATAAATCTAACCATGGTTATTGTACACTTTCTTATATATGTATTATTATATAACATTAATAGGTCTATTTTATATATTTTTAACAAATAAAATAATTACATCTTTTATTAATTACATATTTTATATAACATTTTATATAATTCCAATACAAAATTTGTTTTCTAGTGCTCGTTCTCACATTTTTAACAATTAATACAATTTATAGTTGAAGTTTATTAGACAAAAAATTAAACTTTGGGAACACGTATTAAACATATTCTATTATTTAACTATTTATCAATGTTTATGTTCTATAAAAGTAGAAATTAAATAATGCGATAAATTAATTATTTAGAATCTAATTTAATTAATTATATATGATATTTTTATATTCAAATAAAATATTTAAGAAGACTCATTTTATGCATTATCAAACCATAATTCACTACAAGGTAATTTATTCTCTAATTTTTAAATTCAAAAAATACCGAACAATTGTCTAAATAAAATACTTCTTAGCTCGACAAATTAGGTATTGGTAGGGCTGGAAATGAGTCAAGTCAGCTCATGAGCCAGTTTGAACTCGACTCATTAATAGCTCGATAAGCTAAACTCGTAAGGTGATGAGCCGAGTTTGAACTTGGAATTGAGCTCATAAATTAAATTAATCGAGCTTGAGTTTGGATAAATTCAGCTCATTAGCTTAGCTTGTGAGCTAGCTCGCTCAATTATATATATAATATTAAAAGTATAGATAAATACGTATAGGATATGCGTATTAATAATTTAATATATATATTAATATTTTAAATTGTTTAAAATTTTATAGCCATTTTTTATATATAATTTTGAGGGCAAAAAACCTAAATAAACCAGGTTATAATTTATTGATATAGAATTATAGATTATGTTCCTATTATTTGAGCCAACTCATGAGCTTTCGTTGAGTCGATCTTGAATTTATGAAATAAGTTTGATTGTTAATGAGTTAAGTCGTGAGCCAAGTTTAATTTTCGTAAGCTAAATTTAAACTTAGTCTAACTCGTCTGACTTCCAACCCTAGGTATTTAATAAAAATCATATAACTAAATGGTGACAAAATTCAGTAGAGTTAATTAAATTACTTGATTAAATATATAGTCACATAATTAACTATCTAACTCCCATGAGTTTGATGAAATTTAAGTGTGAGCAAATGATTGGAATTTGTTTTTAATTAATTTCTTCATCACTTTAATTATTGTATTAACTATTAAGTATTGCTTACTCTGGATCAATGTAGCCTGGTGTGCCAGCAGGGCGAGTTGATATGTGAGAATCATCATCATTAGGAAAAGCTCTACTAAGACCAAAATCAGATATCTTGGCATGATTCCACTTATCTAGTAATATGTTTGAAGTCTTCAAATCTCTATGTACAATAGCTGTCTTACAACCATTATGCAAATAATCTAGTCCTGAAAGTTCATAACAAATTCACACGTGTAACAAACATTATGAACCATGACAACTAATAAAAATGTAATAATG
>NC_029780.3:3618248-3625726 GCF_000817695.3 Arachis duranensis
TCTCATCCCACTTCAACACATTTGGATGTTGCTCTGCACATGGAATAGGAATGACTTAAATAAAAATGTAAGGCAACGTTTTATTGTAGTTTTTAATTAATATTTAGGTTAAGTATAAATTTTATTTCTAATGTTTAAAGCGTTTTATTTTTATCTTAAATATCTTATTTTGTTTTATTTTTTTGACAAAGTAAAAAATTTTCTTTTAAAAATATTATTTTTTTTGTTATGATTTTTTTAAGGTTAAATTATACAGTTAGTCTCTACACTTTAAAAATTTATAACTGAGTTCCTAAAGAGAATTAAAATTTGTAATTTAGTCTTTATTACCAGTCAAAAAGTGTTGATTTAATAGAATATTCTCAAAATATACTGAGAATATTTTGTTAAAATAAAGAATATGTTGAGAATATTCTGTTAAATCAAACTTTTTTTAACGACGGAAATTAAATTACAAATTTTAATTCTCTTTAAGGATCCAATTATAAACTTTTAAAGTGTAAAGACTAATTTATAATTTTACTAAAAGTGTAAAGACCAATTGTGTAATTTAACTTTTTTTAAGTAGCAACAAAAATTGTAGTCCTAGTTGGTATAGTAGTAGTTGTAATAATTTGAAAGTAAAAATAATATAATAAAAAAAGATAATAATATAAAAAATATTTTTAGAAAAAAAGATAGTTTCGATCATAAAACTAAAATAAAATATTTGAGATAAAAAATTATAATGTTTTAAATATTAAAAACAAAACTAAAATTTAATCAAAATGTTAGAGACTAAAACTGATATTTTATCCAAACAATGTACAAGAAAACATTATAAAATGAAATTAAAGCATATGCATATGCACGTTATATCTTATAACAAAGAAAAAATGGTTATTATTGTTCCACTTGGATGAAGTATGTACTTGATAAATGTCGATGGAGATTTCCATTTGCCATGTATTCATAAATCAATGCTTTAATCTCTCCTTCATCACAATAGCCAACGAGGGACACCAAGTTCCTATGACGAATACTCCTATGGAGTTCTACCTGCATTTCAAAATTAAAATACATTTTGAGATTATTCATGAAAATATTTTTTTTTCAAGATATATAAGACTCAAATAATTTGTTCTTGAAATTTTATGTGATAACTACTTTGGATCTTTGAATCCTAAAAACAATAGTTCTTCGTGAATAAAGTTAATCCTTAGCTTCTATTATATTATTAATCTAGTTAATAGAAAATACTTATATGCATAGTTAATAGTGAGTTTGGATTGATTTTTTAAAAAAAGTATTTATTTATTTTTATTTTAAAAAAATTAATAAATAAAAGTTATTTCATATTTAATAAGATTTTTTGAAAAGNATAAATTAATTAAAACCAACGCTAAATGTAATTGTAGGTTTTGATAGCTCACATAACACAAAAAAATGTTGAACTTAATTTGTTTTGTAGGGTTATTTTGAAAATTTTATTAAAAAATCAATAAAAAAAATTAGGATTTAAATATTTTTATCGTACGAAATCTATTTTTTATAGGTACAACGTTAATTTTTTTAATTTATAGATACTTTTGTCAGCATTCGTAAACTTCATGAGTACTTTTGATAGTTTTTTCATAACAAAAATATCAACTTAATTAATGTTTATAAAACTCATAAACCAAATAAACCTGGATTGTTGTTATTTTGCTCAATTTTAACAGGAGTTAATAAACTAACCTCTGATTGGAATTCTTTGAAGCCTTGTGTGGAAGATACCGAAAGCAATTTGACGGCAGCTTGAGTGTGATCTTGTAGAACGCCAAGATAAACTTTTCCAAATCCTCCTTCTCCAATTATTGTTTTTAAGTTATCAGTAATATTCAGAATCTCACTATAACTGAATGCTTTTTGTTTTGACTCCAAACATACTTCTTTTTTACAATCCAACTTGTCTTTGGTGGGAATATGTAGAGTTGGACCTTTTAATGTACAATGACATAATATAAATATGAAAAAAAAATGTAACGTAAGAACTCAATTAAAAAAAATATATAAATTTAATTGAAAATTTGATAAAATTATAAAAATCAATAAAATAATTAAACCTAAAATTTATAATATAATTATTGTAGATAATTTAGCAAGGATTATTTATTTTGAAGTTTCTTAACCAAAAAGTAAAACTAAACCTTTTAAATATGTAAAGTATAATTTTGAAAACAAAATTGTCAAACTTGAATATGATTTTTTGATGAATTTTAAAAACAAAAAATATATTTTATCCAAATAAATATAATTCTAAACATATATATGTAATACACATCAAAATATAAACATGCAAATTGAATATTATTTCATTGCAACAATATCATTTGTTATTAACTACTATAAAGGAGGATTTGATCTTACCTTTCTGTCTTCTTTTTGATATCCAAAATCCAAGGACAATGAAAAGGATGACAATTAAAGCTGGAAATGATGCAATAAGTGGTACAAAAAAGTTCTTCTTATTGCATGAATATTTCTTACATAGATTAGGATTATCAGCCACACTGAAAAGGGATTTCAGGGGTGCCATGACTTTAGTTATTACATATATACATAAATTACTAACCAACTTAGAAAGGGTAACCCATAAATTATAAAAAGTACCTTAATTGCAAAGACTTATTATCTGCCTTCTTCAATAGAGCCTCAGGAATTAAACCTGAAAGCTTGTTCTTAGTTAAATTACTGCAAAGATAATGAGATACAATTTAATCTCACTTATAAGGTCCATATATAAATCTTTTTTTTCTTAAATATAAATTATTTTTATATTTTTTGAAATTTATCAAATTATAATAAAGATTAAAAAGCCAAAAATTTATGTAACTTTTTATTTTTTTAAAATTTTATAAAGGACTTTCTTAGGTAGATAATAGCTTTTGTGAACAATAGGTTCTAAAATTGACCCAATAAAATAAAAATACACTGCACTTTCAAATTATTCATCTAAATCTTAATATTAGAATAATCATCTGCATACCAAATGAATTGAATATCTGATATATCCATTGTTCACGTTATTTAATATTTTTATTGTCTACCTATATATATATTTTTTTTATAAACTTACAGAACTTTTAATTTCGGCAACTCTGCTAAAAATTCAGGCACAGGTCCTTCCAACTCATTGTCAGACAAATCCCTGAAACATATATAGTAATACTTTAATTTGTGAGAAAAATAAGTAACTTATTCCCCCAAAACTTGCTTCTGTATACATAAGAGAATTCTAGTTCTATACTCACAAAAATTCTAGTTCTGTAAAATATGAGAACGAAATATTTATCTGCCCACTCAATTTGCTTGACCTGAGGTTCCTGCATGCTCGTGATTTACAATTTATTGGTAATAAATTAAAAAAAAGTGCAAATATTAAATTTACATATAAATTTATACATGGAAATTAAACAAACTTTCATTATATATCTTGTATATTTCTCAAAGCTAATAAGCTTAGAACTCACAAAGATTTGATCCTTGCATTTTTGTGTGAGGTACAATTGAGACCCTCCCATGTAAACTGTGTAGGACGACATGGATCACCTTGCCAATTCAACTTTGTAATTTGGTAAGCGCTTTTTATGTCCTCTATTGCACACACTAAATGCAATACATACAATAAATATATACATAAATAGAATTCACGCAATGGTGGTAAAAAATATTAATATTAGGACAAATTATTTCGGTTAGATTTTATTTATGATTATGTTCAAAATGTCTTATTTTTATATTATTTCATTCTATTTTTGTTCTCTAATTAAAATTATTTTTTTAAATAATAATAATAATAAATATTATTATTATTATTATTATTATTATTATTATTATTATTAAGCGAAGCTAAAAAATGTCTTAGTTACTAAAATAAGCATAGAATCATTTTCCATTTTGAACACATTGGCAGAACCATATTTGATTCAGAATTTAATAATTTATCTTATTTAATATTTATTGGTTATTGTTAAAATTTATGAATATTAAATAAAATAAATTTAAACTTTTTTTGGATTTTCTAACATTATAAAAAAAATAAAAAAATTTACTCAATGTAATTTCATACCGTCTTTTGCGTCAGTTGGGAAATCAATCTCCGGTACGAACCGATAGATCTCAAGGGCGTTGAGGATTGGGGGAGCTTCTGATCCTGAAGTTGCACTAATGCTAACATTAATATCACCATGTGCTGTATATGCAGAACTAACAGTGACTGGTTTCAAGTATTCAAGAACCAACGGTTCTGAGAGAATGCTTTGCGAGTTAAGGGTGATGTCAATTATTCTTTTTTTTCCAACCCCAAGTTGCTCAATTTCAGCAAAGTGGAAGTATGTATAATACCCGCTAGAGTTTTCAACTTCGATTCCAAGCACACTGCTATAACTAAATTCCAAGGCATCAGAAACAATCTGTGATGTTGCAACACTCCTCATTACTTTGGACGGTACTTTATAAGAATCTGATTTATTGCTTCCAATATCAATGGCGGTTGAGTAGTTATCTAATTCCAAGCTTTGCCAACTATCTACATCGCGATCATAACGCCAAATCCGGTCATACACATCATCTTTGTACCTAACAAATTTTTCACAAACAACATGGTTGTCATTAGAACTTCAAGCTCGTCAAATTACTAGTTTATTAGTTGACGGGTTCAACCAATAAATGACTGTTTAAATTTTTTAAGGTGAAAATTTATGTGCAGTCAACTTCACATGAAGTTGATGGTTAAGAGCGTTAGATGAAAATTTAGTCAAATCATTCAAATCATCTAACCGTTCTCAACTATCAACTTTACATAAAGTCGGCTTCACTTAAGGCATTGATTACCTGACATACTCACGTGCATCAAGGGAGGCGATGTCAGTCCGTAAATACAACAGTAGCGGTGAATTGGTGGTCGAGTTGAGAGCATAAACAGAGCTACTCAAAGGGCGTAGTTCCAAAGAAGAAATGCAAGGAGTGGATTGGCCAGTTTTTACAAGACAAATTTGTATGGAGTCACTGGTGTGAGTGTATATAATCTCAGTGAAAGACCAATAAGACTCAGAATCAAGACTCACTGTGTCCCACAGATTCACTCCAAGATGAATATCAAATGTCATGTTTTGATTTTTGCCATCATAGTTGTTATATATGAATATCGCCCTAATTAGATACCTTTGTTGTTGTGGCACTCTCGTCAGATTGTAGCAGTTTCTCACTCCTTCCGGAAAGCATCTCGCCGTTCTCGACGCTTTCCCAAAGTATGGATCGTTTAAATTCGAACTCCCTGCTACTTTGCAATTCTCTCCTGTTTCTACAAATTTTTTATCGCTCTCGTACCAAATTACAGTTCCTTTGTCCAAGTATTCTCTGTTCGATCCACAATCAATCGTGATGAACCCTACCAAGTATGAACGTAATGTGTTAGGATATAATTATTTATATACAACTGTATATATATCTTTAGAATAAATAGTCTTATAATTTAGTTGATCTTCATAATTAACTAAGAAAATGCTATTTAATTATTACGATGATGATCTCAAGCATTATAAAGTCTCGAGACCTGGAGCATTAGCAGCTACTTGTCACGGTAAATTTTTAGAATGTTAGATTTAACAGTGTTTGTATAGTTTTCTGGAGTGTTTGAGAATACTCTAGATGGTTCCGGAACGTTCTAGAATGTCCTAGAAGGTTCCGGAATACTCTAGAAGGTTTTAGAAGGCTCTGGAAGGTCATAGAGTATTCTAGAAGAGTATAGATGTATATAGAAGTATAAAGAATGGTATGGAATAATCTAGAAACATTTAGAGAGTTGTGGTAGGATAGATATTTGTAAAGAAGGTTCTGGATGATTAATCTGGACCGTTGATTAGATTTAATCATAACCATCCATTAAGGAGGTGGATGGCTATAAATAGGGGTGAGAGTTAGAGTTTGGGTGTGTGTGAATCATTTGTAACCACACTTGAGCAATAAAGTGTTCTTCCACCAAAGCTTCCTTTCTCTTGTGTTCTCTTGTATTCTTAGCTTTCTTGCTAAGTATTGAGGGTTAGGCTGACTTGGTCTTAGCTCAAGAGGTTGAGTAAGTCCGAGTGCCGGCACGGTAGCGTTGGAGTGTGTCCAAGGCCGTGACAACTTGGTATCCAAGTAAGGTTCGAGAGGGAGCACAAGTGGTTTGTGGGAATGGCTTCTAATATCACCATGGAGCATGTTGAGTCTCAAAGGAGAAGGGATGCTATTCCTTCTCAATGGGGAGGCAAGAAGGTACGTTCTTCAAGTGAGCCTAGAGGTAAGGACTCTAACTTCTTAGAAGAAAGAGTTTTCATATTAGAAAATGTTCTATCCTCTATGGATGAGCGCTTCCAAAGGATAGAACATGACAAGGAAACCCTCGAGGCTCACGTGTTGGGAGAATTAGATGCTTTCAAAGAAAGTATGCTCCAAATTGAAGAGAAGCTTGAGAATTCCTTGAAGCTATTTGAGGAAGTTCGAGTTTGGTTCGAGGAGGCAAAATCTCGACCAACCATTATAAGGGAGATGACAAAGATTGATCTCCCCAAGCCAAAGGAGTTCAAGGGCGTAAGGGACGCTCACGAGGTGGAGAACTTCCTATGGCAAATGGAGAGTTACTTCGAAGGCCAAGGGGTGGTCGAAGAAGCAATAAAGGTACGCACTGCAGCTCTCTACCTTTCTGATAATGCTACTTTGTGGTGGAGGAGAAAGTGCGTAGATATGAAAAAGGGTACTTGCAACATAGCCACATAGGAAGATTTCAAAAGGGAATTGAAAAGACAATTCTTCCCTGAGAATGTGGTTTATGAAGCAAGGAAGAAGTTGAGGGAGTTGAAGCACAAGAGTACGATTAGCGACTACGTAAAGGAGTTTACTACTCTCACGCTTCAAATTCCCAACTTAGCATCAGAGGATGCATTGTTCTTCTTCATTGATGGACTCCAACCTTGGGCAAAGCAAGAACTACAAAGAAGAAATGTTAAGGATGTCGATGAGGCCATCGTGGTGGCCGAATCACTTACTGAGTGTCATAGGGGAGACTCTAAACCCAAGTCTTCCTCCAAGCCTAGTTTTGCTAAAGGTGGGGGAGACAAGGGGAAGAGTTTCTCAACCAAGAAGGAAGGAAAATACTCTTCAAAGAAAGAGTACGAAGAAAAGAAGAAGGCTTTCGTGCCCAAAGGAGGATGCTTCGTGTGCAAGGGACCACACCAAATGAAGGATTGTCCCAAGCTAGGGACTCTGGCATCTATCGCCGAGGAACGAGAAACTCAAACTCAAGTAACTGAGTGTGTTGGATCCATCCAACACATAAATACTGTGAAGGGCAAAGAGGCAAGCACCGCAGAAAAGAAAGGCTTGATGTATGTCAAAGCCTTTATCAATGAAAAACCCATCATGGCTATGATCGACACTGGTGCTACACACAACTTCATCACGCCTGATGAAGCAAAGAG
>NC_029780.3:3627254-3634088 GCF_000817695.3 Arachis duranensis
TCAATTAATAATTATCAATTATCAACTTTACATAAAAGACAATTGTACATGAGTTTCACCTTTTCTTAATGAATGAACTTTTACGCCCCACATTTTCATATGAAAGACACCTCCTATATTAATATTTTTCATATGCGATTCGCTATCTAGTTTGTCATTTTTTTAGTAGAAGGCGCGTTGTCACGGTAAATTTTAGAAGGTTAAATTTAACATTGTTTGTATAGTTTTTTGGAGTGTTTGAGAATACTCTAGATGGTTCCGGAACGTTCTAGAATGTCCTAGAAGGTTCCGGAATACTCTAGAAGGTTTTAGAAGGCTCTGGAAGGTCATAGAGTATTCTAGAAGAGTATAGATGTATATAGAAGTATAAAGAATGGTATGGAATAATCTAGAAACATTTAGAGAGTTGTGGTAGGATAGATATTTGTAAAGAAGGTTCTGGATGATTAATCTGGACCGTTGATTAGATTTAATCATAACCATCCATTAAGGAGGTGGATGGCTATAAATAGGGGTGAGAGTTAGAGTTTGGGTGTGTGTGAATCATTTGTAACCACACTTGAGCAATAAAGTGTTCTTCCACCAAAGCTTCCTTTCTCTTGTGTTCTCTTGTATTCTTAGCTTTCTTGCTAAGTATTGAGGGTTAGGCTGACTTGGTCTTAGCTCAAGAGGTTGAGTAAGTCCGAGTGCCGGCACGGTAGCGTTGGAGTGTGTCCAAGGCCGTGACATACTGCTCCTTTAACGAGTATAAAGGAAGCACATAAGCTGAAAACCAGAATCCAGTGTATTATTGCTCTCTCCATGCTTGAGCACAATAATGCGCCAATAAGAACCATAGAATTTGCAAGTCAGGCCGGCCAGAAGTTGGTGATCGATTTCAACTAAACTAGACCGGGCGCCATATATATATAGCCACAAATTAAGAAAATATCTACTCATATATAAGAATAAGAGTAAATATCTGTTATAAGGTTCATTGCCATTTTGAATTTGGGAGAGTGTTGACCACGAAATAGTCCAAGTCGTCTACGAAGAAATTAAGGAAGTGGGTGGCAGTCGTGATCATCATTAATTAATAGTGATCTACATACTATTAGAGTATAAATATCTCGATGAAACTAGCATACAGATTGCAGATGTAAGTTTCTTTCGTCATAAATTTATTTGCCCCTCTATTTCATTCGTGGTCAACCTAACGGTAGACCGTAGACATTAATATGCGTGTGAAAGCTACTGCTACTCCAACAGATTTAATTTATAGAGCTTCTTTAAAGTTCTATAAATTAAAGTCCTTTTTGAAATGATTACCGGAAATAAAATTCTTTTTCAGGTATTAGCCTTTTTAGACTTATAACAAATTTTAAGAAGCTAAATTAAATTAGTATGTTCAAAATTACTAAATTAGTCATTTTAATATGTTTATTTTACTGTAGCTATGATGGTTGTAGTGTTTCAAAAAATATTGTTAAAATTAAATTAAAGTTTTCTTATTATTTAGCAACATTTTAAAAAGATATTATTAAAATATAAAAAAATGTGACTTTAATTTTAATAGATAACTATTATAGTTACCATAATCGTAGACATACTAAAATTCATAAGCTAAAATAGTCTAAATGTAATTTTATTATTTTGCCGCAACTTATTTAAGCTGTGTTTGGACATTATTTTATATAATTGTTCATCGATAACAATTCAAATGAAAATAATTAAACTAATCTTCATATAAAGAGTAATTTGTGTTGTATTTTTTTTTTAATCTTTTTACTTTTGATAGCGTCTTATGTTTTTTATGACTTATGTAATATTGAATTTAAATATTTTCTATTTATATTTGAATTTTTCTGAGGTTTTGAATTACTAAAAAAAAAATCAAAATTTATGAAAATCAAAATCACTTGTACACATAAATATCCAAATAAATAGAATGAACTAGTTGTTTAAAAATTGTGATTAGAAATATAATCATTCATATTATTTTCTTCTATTAATTTAAATTTTTAGAACGAGCGGTATTATGATATAGTATTAAAGTTTCATGTACCAAAAGTTAGAGTTCGGTCAATCTTTGGTAAACCCATAAATAAGAAAAATAGAATAAGATAAATTAAAAAAAAAGATAAAACCTATAAAAATCAAACAAAGAAAGAGCTTATATTTAAAGAAAAATATTAGAGTTATATTTATTCACGTTATTTTTTTTTATCAGTTTAAATTTTTCAGATTAATTGTTAGCTATTACATGCTAGCTATCTACCGGAGATCAAAGAACACTCAGTTTCAATGTGTACGGACACCTCAGGCGTATCAAAAGATAAGCATTCCTTCAGCTCTACAAGGACTTGATTTATGTCTGGTCTTTCAGCTGCAGTTGGTGAAGCGCAAGACACTGCAATCTGTACAACTTTTCTTGCGGAATCAACGTTGAATTCTCCTTGCAACAACCTTGAATCAACAATGTTTTGAATGTCATCATCATCACCACTTTCAAATATGGGCCTAACCCATTCAAGTATGTGAATGGCTTCTCCTTTGGCTTCTCTTGATATTGCAGGTCTCCCGCTTATCAACTCAAGCAGAATGATGCCAGTGCTGTAAATATCGCTTTTCTTATTCAAACATCCAACCCTTTGAAACCTGTTCATATATAGTAACAAAACAATATATAACTTATTTAGATATAAAAAATATTAAGTGCATATGAAAAACAGGTATCAAATTAATCTTTATGTATCTGGATATAAATATAAAGGTAATATTCGATTTGATCTTTAAAATTTTTAGAAAAAAGGACAAACAGGTCCTAACTTTTTGTCCTGCAGATATTTTTCGTCCTGACCATTAAAAAAAATACTTTTAAGTCCTTGATTTTCTTAAAATTTGGACGGATCAGTCTCTGGCGGAGACATTTGGACGGATCAGTCCCTGACGGAGGCATTTAGGCGGAGGGATTTAAAAGTATTTTTCAATGGTTAGAGACAAAAATGCCCACAGAACAAAAGGTCAAGGACCTATTTGTCTTTTTCACAAATTTTTAACATTCATCAAGGCAGTCTTTTATTTTCAAAAATAACCAAACTAGTATCTAAATTTATAAATTGTGAATCTCCTTTCTGTTTAAGTTAACTGTTGTTTACACCAATGAGATAGTTCAAATAGCATAATTTTTTCATATTGTTGTGGGTTGAGTCTCCCTATCTTTATTAAAAAAAAAGGTTAACTATTAGGATTTATATTTTTAGGATTAATTTGATTTTTTCTGAAAATCAATACTATTTTGATAAGCATTAGAAATTTCAAAAGATCAAACTGGACATTATTTTTATAAATATGTGTGTTATTTTAATGTGTATTTTGTATCTCAGTATGTATTTTATATATGTGATTTAATTGCTGATTTACTATATTCATGTAGCAATAATTATATTTTAACAAGATAAAAGTATAGAAAAATTTTCAAATGTACTGAAAATAGTTGTTTTAACCGTTGATTTCAATTAATATATATTATATATATTTTTTATAATTTAGATCAACGGTTAAAACAACTGGAACACCGTTGTTTTCGTTACTCTTAAAACTCTTCCAAAAGTATAAACATTTTCACACAAACCGCGAATGTTCAACTAATTAAAAGGTATTTGCAAATCTAATTTTAATTTATTTGCTTGTGCAGTTGCTTACTCTGGATCAATATAACCTGGGGTACCAGCAGGACAGGTTGATATGTGAGAATCAATATCATTACGAAAAGCTCTACTTAGACCAAAATCAGCTATCTTGGCATGCTTCCACTCATCTAGCAATATATTTGAAGTCTTCAAATCTATGTACGATTGATGGATTGCAACCATTATGCAAATAATTTAGTCCTGATACCGAATCCATAACAAAATATGATTTGTTATATATATATATATATAAAAATGACAAGAGCAGAAAGAAACACAAATTGCGACAAAACAGAAATAAATTGGATCCGGTTGAATACCATTCACTGCATCAATTGCTATGTTGAGTCTCTCATTCCAATTCAATACATATGGGTTTTGCCCTGCACACAATTCAAGAATAGCATGCTAATTTTATTTTTGTTAATGACATAAAAAAATTGTTATGTTAAGGAGATAAAAAATAATCAGAATTTATCTTATCTAATATTTATTAATTATTGTAACAATAATTAATAAAAATTAAATAAAATAAATTTTAGTTATTTTTTATTAATATTTTTTTGGTACTAAATATTTTCAAAAGAAATATAGACATGCTAATATTATGTCTTGTGTGTTGCTTTGTGTTTTTGTTCCTTATCAAGACACTGCTTTAATACGCCATCCATTCTATATATATAAGAGAACATCATTAGTGCTTGTCATTATTATTATTATTGTTATTATTATTATTATTATTATTATTAACAATGAAACTGCATATCGTTAAGAAAAAGTATAGGGAGCCAATAAAATATTTGTACAATGTGTATAATAGATTTTAGGAATGTTTGATTCAGTATTAGAGATATAACCATTAGTGTTACATTTTTCTATCAGCTTAAACTTTTGAGATGAGTGGTTTAATCTTTGATGACATGGTATTAGAGTTTTAGATCCGAAAAGTTAAGAGTTCAATCTTTGGTAGTAATGTTCATTTTATTCATATTGAGCCAAAGATTTAGTCCATTATATATATTATACACTTAGACTATTGGCTCCCTAATAGTACATATTTATTTTAAAATCTTGAATAGTACTATATATTTATACCAATAATATTTTTCAAGCTTTCTTTTTACTAATTTTAAGAATTGAAGAATTTTTTAAAAATAATAATTTGTATTAGATGGAGATTATTAGACTCACAGACTCACATACATGGAGTTTTTTTTAATTAATAATTAAAAATTATTAAATAATAATTTGATATATTTAATTAAGTTGTTATCTTACAATTTATAATTTTCAATTTTAGGCACAAACAATCACATAAAAATAAATGGATGAAAATAATTTGACTTGAGTTTCTAGATAGGTAAATTGGTATTAAATCTAGCATATGCTTATTATGATAAAAGGACAAAAGATAGATTATTATACTTGACAAATGTTGCCGGAGATTTCCATTGGACATATATTCATAAATCAATGCTTTATTCTCTCCTTCATCACAATACCCAACGAGAGAGACTAAGTTCCTATGACGAATAAGGCTATGAAGATGTACCTGCATTTGAAATTTAGCCCCTAAAAAACTTGATGAGAGTATGCATTGGGAGATCAGATTAATTATTCATGCATGCCAATCACTATAAGAAATAATATAATTATCGATACAAAAAATGAACAGTCAAGTTTACTAAAAATATTAAAATCGACGATGGAATCGTCTATTAATTTAACGATCTTAATATTATCATTATCAACAATGATATGAAAAGATTTTTTTTCAATAAAAAGATATCTCGTTTATTTTAATATTTATAATATTGCCAATTTTTGACATCAATAAATTTAGATAATATTTTTTTTTAAAAATTAAATAAATGGTGTTAGATTTATTATATAAAATAGATAACTAAAATCGACAAATTTATGATCGATCTAACCTCTGATTGAAACTCCGTATAACCTTGCCGTGATGACGGAGAAAGCAACTTGATAGCAACTTGAGTGTGATCCGGTAAAATGCCAAAATAAACTTTTCCAAATCCTCCTTCTCCAATCATTGTTTTGAAGTTATCAGTGATAGAGACAATCTCATTGTAAGTGAATGCTGCTTGTTTTAATTTCAACGATGCTCCCTCTTTAATAATATGTGCTTCTATTGTTATAAAAAAAATTAGAATCAAAATTAATCATGCATGGAAATATATACGTAAAAATGTTCAACAAAAAACAAAAAATTCATTCTAACTTATACAACTTATTATTTATTTACAGTCATGTTAAGTGTACTAATATCAGCTATTAATATTAGTTAAATTATATATGTATTTATACATAAATATATAGTGATAAATTTTTGTATGTAAATAATATTTTTAATTTATTTATTAACTAAAAATATATATACACTAAAATTAATTACTATATATTTATGTATAAATATATATATTATTTAATTAATTTTTAATATATATTTTATATTTCAGCATATATTTTATATTAATAATTAATTAGTATTTTTGATAATTGATTTTAATATATATTTAAAATAATTGATTTGTTAAATACTTTATTTTTTCTGTATTTTTGTTTTGTCATTGTATGCATATTATTATTAAATTTTTAATAATTTCAGTATGTGTGTGTGAGATTGTAGTTAATTGATGATTATAGTTTTGTTCAAAGAGCAATCATCCTTTACCTTATATTAGAATGGAAATTAAAGAGGATATATACAATGGAGGAGTACCTTTTTCTTTTCGTCTTCTTTGGAATATCCAAAATCCAGGGATCAAAAGGATTAAAATTAAAGCTGCTGCAAGAGATGCCATGAGTGGTGTAACAAACTTCTTATTGTTGCATGAATCCTTTACGCAGAGATTAGGATTACCACCAACACTGATTAGCCACAAACAAGTGATTATAATATTTTTCTTAGAGATATAATTATTTATATTATTATTTCTTTTTATTGGCTTAAGTTTTTGGGACGAGTAATTTCATTTCATTATACGAATTCTATGTTTGAAAAATTTAGAATTTCATATTTAATTAGTAAATTCTAAAAATAAAAAAATTATGAAATTATTTTTTTAAAAATTTAAATTAAATTTTTATAAATATTTTTTTATTTATCTTATACTATTTTTTCTTCTTTTAAAAATAACAA
>NC_029780.3:3634187-3664617 GCF_000817695.3 Arachis duranensis
ACAAATTTTAATATTATAGTATAAAATTACATTTTTTTAAATTTTAATTTAATAAACAGAAACATATAAATAATTATATCTCAAATAATATAACTATAGGTTTCGTGACAAATTAATATATTTGTTTATATTATTGATATTTACATGCATGTATAGTCCATCGCCATGTATAGCAGCATTGGGAAAATGTTGAACCAGAGATTCAGAAAATATGAAAACGAACCTTAATTGCAAACTTGCATCTGCAACCTTCTTTCGGAGAGCCTTAGGAATTAAACCCGAAAGGTTGTTTCCTGTCAAATTACTGCACATATAATGAAATATTATATGTAATTTTAAAAGCCAGCAAATCGATCTGAAATATTAAATTTATATATATTTTTTTATATAAGAACCTACTCCTAAGTTCCAAAGACACAAGTTAGAAGATGACTATGTGTGATGGTAGCTATTGCCAATAATCAAATTGCTACGAAACGAAGCTATATATGAAATTTATTTTCCATTTTTAGTGTTTTTTTAGTATCAATTTTCTTTATCATAAAAATGAATTATTTCAACAAGTTAAGCTAGCTGTTAGGTACAATAATTTATATCTAACGCATTTTCTCATATAGGATTCTTTTAAATTTGAAGCACATGAATGATTACAGATATAGGATATTTCTCTCTGATTATTTTGTGTTGATTTTTTTTTAATTATGTTTTGATCTCTAAAATTGAACTGTAGATTTTTTTGGCATAAAAACTCTCTACTACTGTATTATAAATTATTTATTTTAAAAACTTAAACTATTTATATTTAATAGAAATATATAAATAATTATATCTTACATTTTTTTACTTTCCTAATAATATGTAAAATTAATGTATTTTAAAATCATGATTATTATTATCTTGATTATCCACTAATATTGACAGAATTCGTTATCAAAATACTTGATATCATAGTTATCAGACCCGACTCAATCCGGTCGGTTCAACCGAAATCCAGTCACTCGGTTACTTAACCGGGTCGAATCACACGTTGAACCGGAAATATAATTGATCCGGAAAAATTCGGTTTATCCGGTCGGGTTTTAATGAAAACCGGCGACTCAAACGGGTTATTTGATCCGGTCCGGGTGGTACAAATTTTTTTTTATTTGTATGCTAAAACGACGTCGTTCTAATATCTCCTCCTTTTTCATTGAAATGAAACCCTAGGCTATCCCCCCTTCCCCCATTGCCTCATATCTCTGATCTCCCTAATGGCAGTAATGTAGTATCTCTTGAGTCTTGAGAGTTGAGTGAGTGGCTGAGACTCTGAGTTCATCAATCAGCCTCATCAGTCACCGCCGAAGTCACCAGTCACCGCCGATACCCCCCTCAGCCAACCTCGTCTCTCCGTCACCCTCGTCGTCACTCTCCGCGGCGTCGTTCCTTCTCCCGGCCGTCACTGCTTCTCCCCTCACCTCGTCGTGTTCGTTGCTATATTGGTCGTTTGTGGGTTGTGCTTCTTGTGCTTCTACTTCACTGCTTTTGCTTCTGTCCTTTCTCGGCGCCTCACCTGGTCGTCAAAAAGCTCAGAGCTTGTGCTCCCTCAGGTCAGTGCCTCTGCTATTGACCTATTGACTATTGTTATGGAATCTGTTGATATATTAGTTAAAATTGTTCTTCAATTGTAGAATTGTATTGTTACGGGTTGCTGAATGGTATTAGTTAAAATCTGTTCTTGAATTGGTATATTAGTTAAGATCTGGTTGATATATTAGTTTAATTTGTTCTTGAATTTTAGTTAAAATTGTTCTTGAATTGTATTGTTGCTGGTTGCTGGTTGGTATTAGTTAAAATCTGTTCTTGAATTGGTATATTAGTTAAAATCTGGTTGATATATTGGTTAAATTTGTTCTTGAATTTTAGTTAAAATTGTTCTTGAATTGTATTATTGCTGGTTGCTGGTTAGTATATTAGTTAAAATCTGTTGTAATGTTGCTGGTTAAAATCTGTTGAATTGTTGCTGGTTGCTGTATTCTCCCTGTTGCTGTTGCTGGTTGCTGTGTTGGTAATTTAGTATATAGTTTTTTAGTTGCTGGTTGCTGCTAATTGCTATTGTATTTTACTGTGGTTTTTTTAGAGCTGTTGTTGTTTATTGTTGATTTGTTTAGAGTTGCTGTTAGTTGAATCAGGGAACTTTGGTGAAATGGTAGTGGTTGTTGTGTTTCTTAAAAACTGATTTAAGCAAATCCTTTGTTGATGAAAATATTTTTGGTTTCTTTGCTAGAATTTTAAATATGGCTTCATCTCAAACACCATCAGAAATGCCACCATCTCATGAACAAGCATCATCAGCAACTCCTACCCCTGATCTTACCACTAAAAGAGTTTATAATAATAGAGGAAAGACTGATCCAGCTTGGAGTCATTGTAAACAAATTGTGGAAAAAACAGGGAAAATTACTATGATGTGCATATATTGTGACAAACCTGTTAGGGGAGGTGGGATTAATCGATTTAAGTATCACTTGGCTGGAAAAGAAGGAGATGTTGAGAAGTGCAAAAAGGTTCCACCTGCTGTTGCTCATCAATTTGGGCAAAATATTGAAGAATTTATGAATAAGAAAAGGAAAACTCAAGAAAATTATGCAGAAAGTTATGGAGCATGTGATGATATTGAGGCTATAACAAAGGTATCTTCTATATTATTTATCTAATTTTAAAAAGCATTGTTCATTAAAATTTAATCTTTAGTTTAGTAATTACATAACTTGATAACATAGGAATCAAATGAGAAAGCAAAGTTATGATCCAATTTGTTTTGATACATTTGATGACCATTCGGATTGGATATTGGAAGATTCATCGCCGTTTTTAACTGCTGAAGAGGTTGATGCTCTACAAAATGATTTGACAAATATGTCCATTCAACCAACTTTGGATGATCTTGGTAAATTCTTCAATTGCTTGAATATTTTAATTGTCAGTTACTATTACGAATTATTCTTGATATTGATTTCATGATTTGTCAAAAATACACAAATGTAGATCAATTAAATTTGGAAGATGACCAAGATAATGATGGACCAAGTAACAATGCTATGGAAGATATGGATACAAATCAAAATGAAGAAAATGTTGATCAAGCTCCTAATTTACCCTGTGAAGATGTTGATGTGGACTTTGGGCTCACCCCTTGGACTTGATTTAATGATTGTGTTATCTTTAACTTGCTCTTGTTGATTTAAATTGAGAACATATTTTATACTAGAAACAAGTTTATTAACTCTTCTTTTAGATTATTAGTTATGTTTAAGACTTGATATTTGATTATTAATGTTTGTAAGACTCACATTTTAAGTTTTAAGACATTATTTTAATTTTATTAATATAATTTTATATTTTTTTAGTTATGACCGAGTTAATCGGGTGAATTAGTGACCCACCGGTTGAACCAGTGATCCGGTAATCCGGTCATATGACCGGATTGATTACCGGTTCGGTTCTGATAACTATGCTTGATATCATCATGTGTTGAACATTCTTTTTCTTTTTGTGAGGACTAAGTCTAATTTTTGGGTGTCTCTTTGCACTCATTGTACCACAACTCTAATCAGATTTTTAGGGTCATTGAGAGGTAGAGAGTATAGCCACCAAAGTGAGGGAGAAGAGGAAAAATAGAATTTTTGTTTTTATGCAAAGCAGTAAATTTCAAATAGTAGTTTCTTATTTGTTCACCATTGGATCGGCTTCTTGAAATTTAAACTGCGTGTTTCTCTCATCTTATTCTTTATTCTGGACGGTAAAGATGTTGATTGAAGATCTGCAGTGGGAGAAATTGGAAACGAACAGCAATTATGCTTTTTTTTGGATATTTTTCATGCATCTTCTTTCTTCTCATTTATAAGTTTTGGTACTTTAGTGTTTTGACTGGTTATATGCATTATTTATGTTTTGTTTGAGACTCTCTTGTACCTCATTTGATTATAGTAGAACTATTTTATTGGTCTTGATGATTCGTAATTTTTACCTCTCATAATTGGAGATTTTTCACATTAAAATTTCGGTATTTTTATTATTGTTTTACTTGCTATGTTTGCTTATTTACAGTTGCTACCATATTGTGTTGTGAATGTTTTTATATTATTCTTGTAGTTGGATATTTGTATTATTTCTGCCGCAACTAGACTCTTTTATCATAGTGGTCGGTTTTAATTTAAAGAATATTATTAATTGATTGTTAATATAAAAGCATAATCACCATAAAACTGGCAAAGTTAAATAAAAAATTAAGATTTTAGTTGAACTTACAGAACTTTTAACTTTGACAGATCTCCCAAAAATTCAGGCAGAGATCCTTCCAACTCGTTATTAGATAAATCCCTGAAACATGAACACATAAATTTATTGGTAAAAATAAGTGGCATACTTCAACTTATTAACACAACATTAATCAGCCACGATTATAGGTTATCACTGCTTACAAGTATTCTAGTTCCGTGAGACATGAGAATGATGAATTTATCTTCCCTCTCAGTTTGCTTGAGCTCAGATTCCTATATTATAATTCATAATATAATTCGGCAACCAACCCATACATTTAAGTTGAAATAAATTGCAAGATAAAAATGAACATGACGATGATGATGGTGCATACAATCAAGCAATGGCTTAATTAATTTGACATTAATATTAGCTTATTAGTACTTACAATGACGTGATCCTTGGATTGGTTTGATAGTTGCAAGTGAGACCCTCCCATGCAAATTGATCTGGAAGACATGGATCTCCTTGCCAACTTAACCTAGATATCTGGTACGCACTTTTGATGTCCTTCATACCACCAACTAATAATAAACACAATTCACCATCCTAATTAATTAAGTTAAACAATTTCTTAAACCTTCCTTAAAACCCAAGTTATAAATTATTTAGTTTAGTTTTACAAAAATGTTATTCGTACACTAAAATCAGCCACTAATATATTTATATATAAATATATGTGTGGTTTAATTTATTTTTAATGCGTATTTATATTTCAATATGTATTTTATACTAGTAGTTAATTTTAGTAGCTGATTTTGATGTATATATAATATAGTTATTAATTTTAATATATTAATAGTGTAAAATATTTTATAGCCCAACTAGTCATTTAATTATATTTGTTCTTTACTTCCTTTAAATGACTATTCACGCGATTAATATATAAAATAATTATTTTTAGTGATGTAACATTATGTAATTGAATATACATAAAAAATTTATTTTACAATGTCAATAAGTGTATTAGAATTAAATTTATATACATAAATTAATGTATTGTTTAACATGCTCATCCAAATATTCATTTATTCTAACCTCAGAAAAAGTAAAAGTCATTTAAAAATTTTAAATGAATGTGTTAATTAAAATAATTCTACCCCATAGTTTATATAGACTTTTATTTATATATGAAAAAATATAATTAACATGGAAGAATTTATACTTTTTGTTCATCAATATGATATACCAAAATTTAACCACTAAAATAACTCACATATTTATCTATAAAAACCTAAAACATTTAATATTAATGTAACAATTATATTATGTATATACTAAAATCAATTAGCAATATAAAATAAAATAAATATTAAAAAATTATTAAAATTTATTATTTTTTATCATCACTTAATTATTAATATAATTTTTTATTTTAATTTTTTTAATTTAATAATTCAACAACATATTTCATGTCATACTTTTAAACATTAATAATTAGTTCATTGTCAAAACTAATAAATTTTGATATCTCTAATATTTCTCAATAACATATATATTAAAATACAAAATATATACTATAAATAAATTAAATATATAATAACTAATTTTAATAGTTAATTTTAGTGTGTAAATATAATTTTTGTTATCACAATAGTTACCAAATAATAAAAGAAAAAAACAACAAATTAAAATAATTACATACATACCATCTCTTGGGTCAGTTGGAGAATCGATTTGCGTGATCAACTTATAGACCTCAAAGGCGTTGAGGATAGGAGGAGCTTCCGATCCTAACGCTGCACTAATACTAAAAGTAGCACTAACTTGTGCTGTGTATGAAGAACCAACAGTAACTGGTTTCAGGTATTCAAGAACCAAGGGTTGTGAGTGTATGCTTTGCGAATTAAGGGCTATGTTAATTAATCTTTTTCTCCCAGCCGTGAGTTTCTGAATTTCCCCAAAGTGGAAGTACACATAATACTCTGTAGCGTCATCAAGCTCTATTAACAAAGTGGAGAGGCCCAATTCTAAGGGATGCGACATATTCAGTGATTGCGCAGCAGTTTTCATTACTTGGGATGGTAACTTATAAGCATCAACATCAATGGCCGTCGAGTTATCATCTAATACCAAGCTTCGCCAAGTATCTACGTCACGATCATACCTCCAAATCCGGTCATAAACATCATCTCTGTACCTAATAATAATAACAAGTCCTGTTAGTTTCTATAGTTATAGGAATTTGTGGTTAAGTTTTTATCATTTAAAGTTTTTTATAGTTCTTTAGATTATTTTTAAGGGAAAGTATGAGGAGACAATAGAATATTTGTATAATGTGTACAATAGAGGTTTAGAGAGTATTAGAGATATAATCATTACTGTTATTTTTTTCTATTAGCTGAAACTTTTGAGATGAGTGGTATTATAACATAGTATTAAATCTTTAGATCTAGATAATATAAGAGATGTTTATTTCATAACTCATAGCCATTGTACACATTGTACAAATAAGCCATTATCTTTCTAACAGGACTCTATTTTTAATTTTATAATTTAACTTTATCGTATTAAAAATATTAAAATTAATAAAAAAATTCAAATTAAAAGTACCTACACTACTAAATTCCTAAATCTAAATGTTTTCTTTTATTTTATTCGATTAATTCTAATTTTTTGATATAACTAGATCTTAACTACAGAAATTAAAATAATATAAACTCAATTGAAAGTTTTTAAAATATAGAGATTTAATTATAAATTTAATAAAATTATAAAAATCAATTGATTAATTTAACTTAATAATAATAATTTTTGATGCACAATAAATATGAAGTAAATTTATGTGTTTATCTAATTACGTAATTTTATAAAATAAAATAAATATTTTTTGTAATTTTATTAGATAATCAATAAGGTACTAACCAACAAGTATTTTTAAATTATACATCATACTAATTAATTTTATTAATTAGTGATTATTTAAATTTTATTTTTTAAAAAATACAAAATTAATAATTATTAATTACATGTTAAATTTTAATTTGGCTCCTGAAATTTAGTACGATACTTAAAATAACTCCCACAATTTCGTTAAAACCCTCAAATTTGTAATTGTGGCTCCGTCTTGCCCCTGCGATAATCTCTGTCACCAAAATGCTTATCTGACGCAATTGCATGACACGGTGGATACTACTTAAACAACAGTGCATTGATTTCGCACCCAAACCCTTTGGAAACAATGTCGTTTCAGTTTTTTGTGGGTTAAAACTCTCTTTTTTTCCACTACGACAATCATAAGTTACAAAATATCAAGAAAATCCTTACACTACGTGGTTTCCAAAGGGTTTAGGCGCGAAACTAATGCACCGTCGTTTAAGTAATGTCCATCATGTCATGTAATTGCGCTAAATCAGCATTTTAGTGACGGAGATGATAACAGGGGCAAACTTGAGTCACAATTGTAAATTTGAGGGTTTTAATCAAGGTTCTGAAAATTGGACCGGACTGACCGGTTCAACCATGAACCGGCAATGCAAGTGGTCCGGTCCTTCTCCAATAACGGCTGGAGAGAAAACTACCGGAAAATCGGTGAACCGGTCAAAAATCGGCCGGTTGAGCCGGACCGATGATCGGCCGGTTACTCTAAAACGACGCCGTTTTTTAATTGGTTTTAAAAAGAATTGAACCCGACCCGGACCCACTCATGAACCACCCCCTCCCTTCTTCCCCCATTCATTCATCTCAGTCTCACTCCACTCGTGAACGGTAAACCCTAGCCCTCTGAAGCAAAGGAATAAGTACCCTAGCCCAGTAGCCCTCCATCGTCGCCGCGGTTCTCAGGTCGTCAGCGCCACCGCTGTCGCCAGGTCCTCAGTATCGTCGCTTCTTCCTCTTCCCCGTGTCCGGAATCCAGTCACTCGGTAGATCCTCTTCGTCTTCGCTGGCCTCTCGAACCCAGGTGAGTGACTCCTCATCTTCATCTTCTCTGAACTTCTTCTTCAATTTTTGTTCCATAATTCTTCAATTCATCTTGGGTCTTGGCTTGAAGTTTGGTTCTTCAGTTCTTCTTCTTCGGTCTTCAGTCTTCGTTCTTCGGTCTTCTTTGTATGTATAGTTTTGATTGCTGTGGAAATTTGTATGTATGGATTGGTTACTAATGCAGGAAACTTACTCTGTTATGTCATTTGTATCAACCAAAGTCCAGAACATCTAATACAGTAATTGTTACTCTGTTTTAGTGTTTTGTAATTGGCTAATTGATCGATGGCTCTGATAGTGTTTTACTAGTTTACCAGTTGCAGATGGCTCCTAATTTGTTTGTTGTAATATTGTTGAATGTTGTAGGTTATTTTAATTGTGTTTCATATTTGTTTTTAATTGTGTTGTGGCTCATGCTTTAGGTTAAGAACATGGTTAATTATTGTGTTGTGGCTCCTGTTTTTAATTGCTAATGGCTCCTAACTTGTTATTTTTCATTATGTTATGGCTGTTTTTAATTTCATATCTGTTTTTAATTGTGTTGTGACTCCTGCTTTAGGTTAAGAACATGGTTAATCTGCATATATATATCATTATTATCACAATTCACAACTATGATTATCTCATATATAAACTTGATTTCTCCATCTTCTTCTCAATTGTTTTTATGTGTTAGTTGCATGATGATACAGTATTACATAGGTACGGATTTTGTCCTACAATAGCATTTTTAGATTAAAATAAATTATTAATATTAGATCAAGAATTAAGATTATTTTTAAACTTGTGATTCTAATTTACTGATTATTGATTTTGAATGTTATGATTATTGATTAGTGATGTGTTGTTGAGTTATTGTGTAATCTTAATGGAATCTCCTCTTTCTCTTGAATTCTGGAAACAACATCATGGGTTTGCTTAACCTAAGGCTCAATTATAATGCTGCTTATACTGCTATTCACTCTCTTTTCTCTTTCAACAATCACTCATCTATCACAATTTCTTCTTATCAGTTCAATTGTTTCCTCATTTCATTTCATGTAATCATATATTCATGTTCTTTTTCTCTTTCATAATTAGTTACTCTTTAATTTTTATTCATTGAAAAAATAATTTGTCTATTTAATTTAGTTTCATTTCTGTCTTGCTCACTACAAGAAAAATACCCATTCAGCCACACTTTTTTTAGGCTACATTTGAAAAGCGTAGCCTATTCATAGAATAGGCTACGCTTTTTCCCGTGTTGCCTTTTTATAAGAGAAAAGGATACACAAATGCGGCATCATTTAAAAAGCGTAGCCTTGGGTATTATAGAAATCACTTATAAAGCGTAGCCGTAGGTTGATATCAATAGGTTCACTTTTCGTATCAAAAGAGACGCTTTTAAAGAGTAGCCTATTTGTTAAGTTTTGGGTGCATTTTAAAAGTGATGCCTAATGTATCTAGAGCAAAAAACTTAACACTTAGTAAATTTTTTCATTTTTTTCCTGAAAGCAAACTGATGAGTTACTAGTTACTAGCTCGTACATTTTTTATGTTTCAGTAATATTTAATATACTTTGTAAGACATCACGTGGTCAATTATCTTGTCTCTAATTTTAGTCTAATTTATAAAACTTATTTTTTAAATTAAATATTTAATATTTAAAATTCATTTTTTAATAATTTTAAATTAAATATTAATTTTTTATTTTTAATAAATTAAGCACTAAATTTTAGATATTATAACAATCACCAACATTATATAGCGAGGAATGATATATACAACATTTTTTTGTACATCTCTCTTCTATACCACCTACTTTTGGTATTAAAAACATTCGATAACAAGTAAGATAATATAAAAGGATTGTATGTAAAAAAAAAGTATTAAAAAAGAAGAATTTGTAAATGATGAAAAAAAAGGTTAAACTTAATCCTTAAAGGACCAGTTTTCCAGTGTAAAAAAAAGAACCAGTTTGAAAAACATAAAACTAGTAGCTCAAATGGATTTGTATTGAGTTTTTTTTTCCTTTCAAATTTTGTATAGGATGAATTACATACACTCACCTTCATCCTCGTAAAACCCTCTCACTCTCGCCATTCAGAGTCGTCTCCTCCCATTCACGGCTCACCTGCACGTATCCACATTGACCGTCGTCACTCCTCTTCGCCATCGCTTGCACTGATTGAAGCTGTGCCGCCCTCACCATCATCGCTGTGCAGCCCTCACCATCGTTGCTGCGCCGCTCTCACCATCGTCATCTCCGTGCTTCTCATCATCGTCTTTGCTGTGCTCACATCATTGAATAGGTATGTATTGATTTCTATTTGCTTCTGAAATTGATCAGTGGCTTAGGGTTCCTATTTTAGGGGTTTTAATTTGGGGCTTTTAATCTCTCAAAATATGGGTTTGTGAACTGTAATTTGATAACATGCATGCTGTTGTTGATGAAGATGTGTGGTATTTACTGTGATTTAATATACAGCTTGTCTATTTTCTCTGTATTTTTGTTTCTGAGACTGAATCCAAATGCAGCGTTAATAAGCTTTTGTTTCTGTGATTTCTCAATGAATAAGTTGGCTTCCGTTTTTCTGTTTTTAGCTTCCTGTTTCTAACAGAGTTCTTGCAGTTTGAACGGTTTCTTGGTTAGCCAGAAACAGAACTGGTGTGAAGAATGTAAAGAATGAAAGAGGACAAGGAGTAGAGAAGTAGAAGACGAAGAAGAAAGGTGAGCTGAATGAGCTATAACATTTGCACTCATTGACTCCATTGACGCCACCGCAGCAAGTAATCCGTTGTAGCAGGTAACTCTTATGCGCATTCTCTTTTTCTTTTTTCTGTAGCCTATGATTGGATTCAACAATGGAGCTTCTCTTTATATTATTTCACTTTTGCGATTACGTTTCTCTATGTTTGAACTTTGAAGTGAAAGTGCAAAATCTCTTTAGGACTCGCTATTCAAATTTATAATGTGTTTCATTGCTTGCTTCAGTGTGTAATTTCATGATTTAACTTTTTTCTATATTCAATAGGTGAACGGTGAGCATTTAGGACCAGAATGATTGAATGTTGGTTGTTGATTAATAAATTACTGTTTGAATTTGCATTGTAATAAATAATTGAGTTCATATTTAAACAGCCTAATTACAGAATATTAGGCTTTAATGAAGCTTTTTCGCCAATGAGGTTTTCTTTTCTAGGATTTATGAGGAAAGTTCATTTTGAAAATTAAGCTTATTTTGTTTGGTACACAAGTTAATAATAGATTTACTTGGGATTTGATTACTCATCCATTTGGTCAGTTAATTTGTTGCATTTCATTCTAATTTTTGAAATGGCGAAAATATGCACGTGCTGCATTCTATGATTCTCTGCACTATGTACTTATTTCTTCTTGTTTTCCAATTGAATATTTTCTGGAAAGTTTTCTCTGCTTTCATCATAATTCATAATTGTTGGTTTAGTGTTGGTCTTTGATTGTCGGAGCATTTTGAGGACTTGCTCATTGAAGAAGCAAATTGATGCTGAAGCTCATGCTGTTCATGTTTGACTTGCAGAGCTTAGTTTGGTTGCTTCCTTCAAAAGGCATGTGACGTGAGCACAAGTTTAAAAACGGTGTGATAACATACCATGTGAAATAGAAAGTTCTAGACATAATTAGGCACAAGAGAAAAACTACAGCAAACATTTTTTAGGGCCCTTGTCATATCAAAGATATCATGCACCATTGAAACAAAACACATGTAGGCTATAGGGGCCATAAGCCTGCCTTTCAAAACCTTTGGAGAATAGAGATTATCTTATAGCTGTGATGCTTCCGTCCAACTAAATGCACTAAAGTATGCAAGAAGTGGACAGATTCCACATGAAGTGATAATTAAGATAGTTTCTTCAGAAAGAATCCACAACTATTCCAAAACACACCATAAAAGCTGTGGCACGGGTAGTGATAAGCACACTAGTGCTTGTTTTATTTTTCAACCACTTATTTACCTCTTTCATTGCAAAGACTTTTGTTGATTAAACGATTCATTTTATAGCTAAGTCAATGGAGATAGACTATTAAATTAAATATTTTTAGTGTCATGAACCAAGAAGAAGTTGGATGATGAATTGATGATGGATACATATTATATTGAACAACATTTCAAATCTTTATTGTCTTTATGTAGAAATGGAGCAGTATGATCTGCAAAGACAAAGAAAGGATATGAAAAACAAAGGAAGAAATGTTGTGTGGTCAATTGCAATGGATAAGTGTCTGATTGAAGCCTTGGCTTTTTAAATTAAGATTTAAAACTTAAATTTTAACATATATTTTATACTGATCATTAATTTTAGTGGCTGATTTTAGTGACTTAACATAATCGTATCAATTTATAATGCTATTTTATACAAAGATATCAACATGAGAGTATTCAATGTATAATACTATTTGGGTTCAAATTTAAATATGGTGGTGACTTTTACACCAAGCAATGCAAAAGGAAAAACACTATTCGCCTAATTAATTTTTATTCAAAAAAAAAAATGTCGGTGTGGAAGCTATAGTTCCAGCAGCTTCAATGTATATTATGATGATAGTGGAAAAAGAAAATTATCATGTGCTCGTTATTGGAATATGAAATTATATCCTCTTTCTGTAGAGCAAATAAAGAAGTTTTAAATTAAAATAATTATTTTAAGTAAAATATGATCATTTTTATTTTACGATAATAATATTAATAGTAGTTTCTAAAACTAAAAAACCGGGTGTTGTAATTTAAATTTAATCATTATAATTAATGTATTAATTCTAGTGTATGTAAAACAATTTATGCACATGTATAAGATATTAAAATTATAATCTTCTAACTAAGGTGCACGAACTGGGGTAGGTTAATGATGATTATTGTGGGTCACCTTGTTCTTCATAATATTAGTACTAATATATTATAATAATAATTTAATTATTCTGTTTGTCTTCAATTAGTTGTTTCTGAATTGTGACTTCAACTCTTTAGAATATTTTATCACTTGAGAAATTATACTATGTTATAGTTGATGTTCTGAAGAAAAAACCAGAGTATGGACTCTATTTGATTTGTGCATTACTTCAAAACTTGTTGATTTTTTCTACTTTGGATTCTTCTTCCTTTTTCCTTGTGAGATTCATGCTTTGGATTTGAATTTTGGGCTGTTATCAGATTGCTTGAGAATAGATACTCTACAAATTAAAATTTTTTTAATCCAACTGTTTGATCATTTTCTTGTTCCAGATTTGAGCTACAATAGTCAATAGGTTATTGAATTTAGAATGATAAGTAATGCCATTCAAATAAGTTTAATAAATATCTCATAAAGTAGTTTCACCTTCTTTAATTTCTCGTCTCTGGATGCCAATATTAATTACTTTTTCACCTTCATTTGGGCCTTACACACACACAATCCCATGCCATTTGTGGACTCCCTAATTGACCCCTTTCCCGACGCCCATGAGTCACCCCCTACCCTGCTGCTTCTATAGTTATAATTAACCCCTTCCCCTAATCTGCTTTTATAGGCAGAATTTTAATTCCACTTTACATCTATTCTATCCTTTTCTTTTTTGGGTGCTCTCTCTATCATTTGGATTTGCTTCCTTTTGCTGCAATTCCTTTTGTATTTTATTTAATTTTTCCCCCTTAAAATTCTCCTTTTATTCTTGTTGCTTTTGGACATAAAATTATTATGAAAAACCACTTGAGATGTGTGATGTAGCAGTATCTATGATTTTTAGCTTTTTTTCTGACATTTCACTTTGATTTGTGTATGTCCTATTATTTTCCAAATAAGTTACCGACCTGAATTGAATTCTGAAAAGCAAGATTTCTTCCTTTTATTTTCAGTTACTCATGCTTTAGATTTGAATTTTGGGCAGTTATCAGATTGCTTTTATTTTCCAAATAAGTTACTGACCTGAATTGAGTTTTTTTTTATTTTTTTTCCTTTCATTTTAATTATATCAGTTTAGAATTTATGAAAATAAATCTAGACTAAATATGATTATAGTCTAATCTCTTAGAATTTTACTTGGTAACAAACAGATTAAAGTTTTTGGTTAAAGCTCCCAAGTGGATTTTGTCAAAACGTTGATCGTGTCATGGCAAGGTACAATGCATACTTTTTCTTTTCACTTTATTATTATGCTATTAATTCATGTGTAGCTCCACCTTGATTGCTTTATTAGTTATGAATTTACAATTTAACTTATTATTTATGTTCTATAAATTCTTTGTTTTCCTTAATTTGTTTTGCTTCAGCGAGTTTCTAGTAAAATATTTAGAGAATTACTTCTAAGACTAGGAACTATTTCCTAAGCTAACTACAAAGCTATGAAAGTCCGTTTCATAGCCCACGTTTCATAGCCCATGCCCCTTATATTTCATAACACCCTTCTTCCTCTATTCTTGTTATCTTCACTTTGCGACCCCTTATAAATTTTCCTCTAAAAAAATTTAATAATTATCGATTAGGTTTTGTGATATGCTAAAGGATTGGATGGATCTACCGAGGTATAGCGAAGAGTATATCAATGGTGTTATTAGTTTCTTAGAATTTGCATACTCTGAGGGAGAACCGGATGGACAACAAATTCAATGTCCTTGTAAGAGGTGTTGTAACATTGAGTGGTATAGAAGAGATGTGGTATTTGACCATTTAGTAGCCGATGGGTTTGTTAAGGGATATAGAACATGGATTAATCACGGGGAATGGACAATCCCGATGGTGGTTGATGATGACACGGATGATGAAGGTGCACGTGATGACATCGAAGGACTGCTTAATGATGCATTTGGAGATCATGCTGAGAGTGTTACTGTAGGTCCAAATGAAGAGGCTAAAAAGTTTTATAATTTAATAGATGGGGCAAGTCAAGAGTTATACCCGGGCTGCAAGAAATTTTCTACATTATCTTTTACCATCCGCCTGTACTTGTTAAAGTGTTTGCACGGTTGGAGCAATGCCTCCTTCACTTCCCTTCTAGAGCTATTGAAAGAGGCAATGCCTGAAATTAACATACCTCCATCTTTCCATAAGACGAAGGCTATGATAAGAGATTTAGGTCTGGATTATAAAAAAATTGATGCTTGTCCTAATGATTGCCTCCTGTATAGGAAAGAACTAAAGGATGAAACACAATGTCGTGTGTGTGGAACATCTCGATATACTGAAAATTCTAGTGATAATAGCGAGAACCAACCTCACAAGAAAGGTCGTCCTATTCCTGCAAAGACGCTGAGATACTTTCCTATAATTCCAAGACTTCAGAGATTATTTATGTGCTCAAAAACGGCAGCTAGTCTGAGGTGGCATGATGAGGAGCGCGTTAAAGATGGGACGTTAAAGCATCCTGCTGATGGCCTGGCATGGAAGAACTTTGATGAAATGAATGAAGATTTTGCAAAAGAATCACGCAATATTAGACTAGGCTTGTCAAGTGATGGGTTCAACCCATTTCGTAGCATGAATATTTCATGGAGCACGTGGCCCGTAATGTTGATGGTATACAACTTGCCCCCGTGGATGTGCATGAAACCTGAATATTGTATGCTTTCTTTGCTTATTCCTGGGCCACAATCACCTGGCAAAGATATTGACGTGTATCTACAACCATTGATAGAAGACTTGAAGTTGTTGTGGGAAATAGGGGTGGAAACTTATGATGCATCAAAGAATGAGAATTTTCAAATGCGAGCAGCTCTTTTGTGGACAATCAATGATTTTCCTGCGTATGCTATGTTGTCTGGGTGGAGTACAAAGGGAAAATTGGCTTGCCCTTGTTGCAACAAAAATACCTCTTCTTTACAACTAAAACATAGTCGGAAGACAGTTTATATGGACCATCGTGTCTTTTTACCCATGGATCATCCATGGAGAACCAATACAAGGTCTTTTAATGGGAAGCAAGAATTAAGACCCCCTCCACCTGTTATAGAAGGAACGGAAATTTTTGAGATGCTACAAAATGTTGAGAATGTTTTTGGGAAGAAGCAAAGTACATCAAATAGTTTCTTATGGAATTGGAAAAAAAGATCAATTTTCTTTGAATTGCCTTACTGGCACAAGAACCCACTGCGTCACAACTTAGATGTCATGCACATAGAGAAGAACATACTTGACAGTATAATTGGAACCCTTTTGGATATCCCAGGCAAGACAAAGGATCATCTGAATGCTCGATATGACTTAAAAGATTTGGGGATCTGGAAAAATCTTCAACCAAAGGAGGTGAATAATGGCAAGAGAACAAAGTTGGCAAAGGCATGCTTTTCTATGACTGCTGCAGAGAAGTCAATTTTTTGTGGTGTTTTGAAGACAACAAAACTACCTGATGGTAGTGCTTCGAATATATCACGGTGTGTACATCTAGGAGAAAGAAAAATTTCTGGGTATAAGACCCATGATGCTCATTTTTTGTTACACTACTTACTACCAGTACCGATTAAAAGCATCATTCCTGATCACGTGGCCATTCCGTTGATTCGACTAAGTTCCTTTTTTCGTCGCTTATGCAAAAAGTTAATCACACTGGAAGAGATAGATCGACTGGAGTTAGAGATTGTGGAAACATTATGCCACCTTGAGAGGATCTTTCCCCCTAGTTTTTTTGACATAATGGTTCATCTTCCCATTCATTTAGCAAATGAGGTGAGATTGGGTGGTCCGGTACAGTTTCGTTGGATGTATCCTCCAGAAAGGTACATGTGTACATTAAAGTCGTATGTACGCAACAAAAGTCGCCCCGAAGGTTCTATTGCAGAGGCATATCTGGCTGAAGAGTGCTTAACTTTCTGCTCAAGATACTTGCATGGAGGTGTGCGAACAAGACTTAATAAGCGACCTCGGAATGATGATGATCCTAATGACGACGAAGTTTTGCCTTCAAAGTTGTTTTCTAACAAAGGTCGTTCGTTAGGCGTGGGAAATGGAGAACCAATTAATCTCGATGACATATCAACTTCTCAAGCCCATGTGTATGTATTATACAATTGTTTCCACATCGCATGGGGCCAATCAATTTCGGAAGAGTACGAGTGGCTCTGGTATACTTATTTAATATTTGTGCTGGGATTTGTTTAGTTAATTTTAGTTATGTTGTTATAGACTGACTTATTTAAGGCTTTATTTTGTAGCGCGCGACAAAGGAAACAAATGAGGAACCAAAAAGGTTTGAAATGTTCCTTGCTACTCGAACAAGTCGGAAAAGGAAGGAAATTGATCAGGAAACACAAGATGCAATTGTATGAGAGTTCATTGAATTACTAATGATTATAAGTCAAATTTAGGATACGGTAATTAATTCTATTTCAAATGTTTCTTTTAATTAGGATGAATTCCAAAACCGCCAAGCTGCTGGTGAAACAGATGAGGAAGCTTTTGAGTCTTTATTTGGAAAAGAACAACCAGGTCGGGTTAGGTGCTATGGAAGATCTGTTACACGAAGTGACTTAAAAAAGCATGCAGAAATTTCTGAACTCAAGCAACAACACCAAGAGGAAGTCACATCTTTGAAGGCTGAACTTGGAGACATGAAAGCCAAACAGCAGCACCAAGAGGCTGACCTTCATGGATTGCGAAACATGATTAAGTTACTAGTTCAGCGATCTGAACCTGGAATGAGGCCGGAAGAAATTGAAGCTTTGTTACGAGATGCCCAACACTCTCCAATTGATGCAAATAGCGCTCATGGATCAACACATATTCCAAACATAAATATGGTATGACCAGTTTTTTTTTATTCCCTAATATTTGTTTATATATTGTTAATTGTTAATTAGGATTCTGAATATCTACTGTTAAGTTTAAAATTTTTATTTGTTAGAACTTAGGAGGATGCCAAATTTTTTAATTTGAACTGAAATTGAAGAAGATGAAAGCTGTGATTTGGGCTTTTTGGTTTTGTTTTTTCGTTATGTAATTTTATTATTATTGTTATCAGGGTGGAAGTTGTAATTTTTCTGGTTTTTCTGATTTTTCTGGTTTTGTTTTTTCATGCTATTATGCGCTGCTTGTCACTTGCACAATGCACTTGAGTTTCTGATTTTAGTTCCCATTTAGTATGAAGTCGTGTTACTCCGTTTTTTAGTTATGTCCTTTATGGTGATTTATAGTATCCCCCTGAATGTGATTGTTATTTTAAAGCAAAAGACTTTGGTGATATGAAAAGTAGAGTAGTTTCAATTATCCTATGCCGCTCGGATATTATATATGTTATTAATATGTTAATAATTACTTTTTTCTTGTTGTACTTTTTCAAATTATAATTATTTTTCTATATAATTATGCAGGATAATTCTAAAGATGCGAGTGAAGATTGAGATGCTTATCATGATGGTTTATTGACAAAGATGAAAATTGAAAGACGATGTATGGTTGATGATGATGATGTCTTTTATTAGAAGCTAAGATACATTTATATGATATAATATTTTGGTTTTTCCTAGTTTATTAGCAGTAAACTCTAAGTGCATTATATGAGTATACTTATTCCACTTTAAGATGTATGAATACTCAAATTTATGATCATCCCAATATTTTTGGTTCATTATATAATTATACTTTGTTTCAGTATAATTTTTTATTATTTAAGGATTATTGAAAAAAAATTGTTAGAAATTTCTGTTTTTATATATATATATATAAATAGAAATTTAAAAAAAAAGAGGGACAAAAGGCTACACTTATATAGAGTAGTTATGGTATACTGTTTGCTACATTTATAAAGTGATGCTGTAGCCCTCAAAAGTGTAGCCTATTCTTCAGAATTACGGTAACTATTAGTGCTGAAAAGCGTAGTCTTAGGT
Source organism: Arachis duranensis (assembly GCF_000817695.3). Classification (NCBI taxonomy): domain Eukaryota; kingdom Viridiplantae; phylum Streptophyta; class Magnoliopsida; order Fabales; family Fabaceae; genus Arachis; species Arachis duranensis. The sequence continues at coordinate 3,653,217 of NC_029780.3, forward strand.
CCTGAACAGCATCACTTAAAAAGCGTACCCTATTCTCAAAGGCCAAAAGCGTAGCCTTTGATACAGAAAAGCGTAGCCTTTGAGAATAGGCAACACTAGTATAGGCATCCCCTACAAAAGTGTCTCCGAAGCCTAAAAAACGTAGCCTTTTCCTAAGGCATCACTTTTTTTCGTTTTTGACTACACTTTTCAAATGTACCTAAATGGGTGTTTTTCTTGTAGTATGCTAATGCTAATGCTTGTTACTGAATGCTCTATTTTAAACTTTTGATATGTTGTATAATGTACTGATTTTGCTGTTTTTAGTGTTTAATTTAGTGTCATCACTTCCTTACTAATGCTAATGCTTGGTTACTGAATGCTAATGCTTGGTTACTGAATGCTCTGTATTAAACTTTTTATATGTTGTATAATGTATAATGTACTGATTTTGCTGTTTTTAGTGTTTAGCTTAGTGTCATCACTGCCTTACTGAATGGTGTTGCTGTTTTAGTGTTTTGATGATGTACTGGTGTTGTTGTTTTAGTGTTTTATAATGTGTTGCTGTTTCATTGTTGTGTTGTTGTTTTAGTGTTTTATAATGTGTTGTTGTTTCATTGTTGCTATTCGATAATATACTGGTGTTGCTGTTTTAGGGTTGCTGATGTACTTTTGATATTTTAAAATTTATATTAGGCTATAATTATATTTTAGGGTGTTTAATTATAATTTATTTATTATTTTATTTTAAAATAGTTTTTTCGATTGAACCACCGGTTAGACTGATTGGACTAGTGAACCAATGACTAAAACGGTTCGATGACCGATCTAATTCTCTAAACCTTGGTTTTAATTAGGACCAATAAAATTGTGGAGTCATTCTAAACATCAAAAGTCAAATTAAAATTTAACTCTATTAATTACAGTTGTTTAATATTAGCTGATTTGAAGTTGTTTACTTGTATTTTTCTTACATCAAATTTAAACACGTAGTAATAATAAAGAAAGACCTGGTTAAACATTTTTGAACATAAAGAAGAGAAATCTAACCTCATATATTGAGGGGAGGTAAGTGATGCAACGTCAATCCGTGATTGATAGCACAGTAATGATTGTGGATTGGTGGTTGAGTTGAGAGCATAAACAGAGGTGTTCAAAGGGCGTAGTTCCAACGAAGAAATGCAAGGAATTGATTGGCCAGTTTTTACAAGACAAACTTGTATGGAATCACTGGTGTGAGTGTATATAATTTCCGTGAAGTCCCAATATAAATTGGAATCAAGACTCACTGTGGCCCATGAATTCACGCCAAGGTGAATATCAAAGGTCATGCTTTGATTTTTGGCATCGTAGTTGGCATATGTGAATATAGCCCTAATTAGATACCTCTGGTGTTGTGGCGCTCTTAGTGTGTAACAGTTTCTCACTCCCTCCGGAAAGCATCTCACTGTTCTTGATGGTTTTCCGAAGTATGGATCGTTTAAATTTGAACTCCCTGGAACCTTCCAATTCTTCCCTGTTTCTACTAAGCTTTTGTCCGTCTCGTACCAAATTCCTGCTTCTTCGTCCAAGTATTCTTTGCTCGATCCACAATCAATGGTTATGAAACCTACAAATGTTTTATCAAGTACGATCTAATTGGTTAATATATACCACAAGACATAAACATATATGCATAAAGGTGTTTGCACATCAAAAATGACGCCACACACCGATGGACGGAAAGGTGAATGTGTCCGCCGGAGTGTATAAATAATGTGCACGCGTGATTTATTAAATGATTGAAGTGTAGTCGTAAACAGTGTGTGAATTTTCATATGTATTTTTGTCCCTTCTTCCTTATAGATACTACCGTCATTCACTTTGAGAGATGCAACTTTGTTATCCTTCTCTTGAATCGCTACAATGAGGCGTGATTTCCTTTCGAGCAACGCGTGTTCAACTCAGTCAAAATTGCGAGCGGTGGCTCGCAACTCGCACACGAGGCTGGGAATGGTGATGTCGTTTTGGTTGGTGCGAGTGTCATTTTGGTTGGTCTGAGCAGTCAAAACTCTTACCGAAGCAGTTTTGGAGGTCGGAGGGACATGTGAGAATTCAAAAAAGGACGGAGAGAGAGAAAGAGGAATTGTATTTAGAATTAGAAAGAAGGTAACAGTAATGGAATTGGAGAAGGAGAAGATGGAGAATTATTTTCAATTGTATTTGATTAAGGCAAATTAAAATTTTGGTTCCGAATTTGTATTTATTATGGCAAGAATTTTGTTATGAAAAAAGGGAGTTTGTTAGTAAAGGAAAAGTAGTGACGGAAGAGGATGAAGAGATAGTGGATGAGGTGGGAGGAGTGGTGGAAGAAAGAAGGGAAGGGGTGAGCTTGGAGGCAAGGTGTTCGACAGAAATTGGATTGAATGGAGGAGGGTGATTTTAGAGATTGGCGTTTGAGTTTACATAAAGTAGAAAACTAGAGAGAAGAAGATGATTCTTCTATGTTAAAAGTATAAGTGAATTAGTAAATTTATACTTTATAAACTTTTTTTTTAATGTTTATTATTAATAAAGACTTAATTACAAAATTTAAATCTAATATAGTACTTAAATTCAATTGAAAAAAAAATATAAGGACCTATAATTAAAATTTGGTAAAACTATTAGGATTGGAAGAATTATCAAATTTAAAATTTATCATAAATACGTATATAGTTTAATTTATTTATAATATATATTTTATATTTTCATATATATTTTATACTAATAATTAATTTTAATTAAAATATAAATATAAAATATTTTATTTGTTTATATTTGGCAAAATAAATATCTAAGACATAAAACTCTCAAAAAGAAAAATTCTATAATACTCTCATTGTTTGCGTTTACTCCATCTTAGATTTTTCATCTATCTATCACCACCAACGTAACTTTTCTCTTCCATCATCGTTCATAATCAAAAATCAATAATTCAAACAATAAAAACTTCTCATCATAATATTAATAACAAATTTAATAATATTTATAAGAAACTTTTAAACAGATTTTTAAATTTACGTACAACAAATAAACGATAAGTATATACTATATACCATTATATCCACATTTCCTATGGATATAGACACTAACAAACACTCTCTAAATAAAACAAGACTATTGCTATAATAACTGAAAGTATTTACAACAGTGACTTATTTCATAACTAGATAGATACCTGGAGTATTAGTGGTATCGGGTACAAGTGCGTAGATAAAGGAGGCACATAATAGAGTTAAAAGCAGAACCCCGAAGTATATTATTATTGCTCTCTCCATGTTTTGACAAAAACAAGAACCATAGAATTTACTAGTCCAGAGGTTGATGATGTCCACTAAACTCAACCATATATATATCCGCCAAGTTTTGCAAAATTGAAGATAGAGTAGTAGTACCATTTCAAAGCATAAGAAGTAGTAGAGCAGTGACAAATTAAAAGGTGGTTGTTATATGGACCCATTATTGACTTGACTCCTTGAGTTTCTTAATTTCAAAGAGTAGTACTCATTAAATGATGGAACTATATGCTAACCTCTGCATTAAATGATTAACTTCTTCAAGTCTATGAGTAACAGCTCACACGAGAATTAGTCAGAGCCAACGTGTGGTTCTCTTGTTGATCATCTTAATTCTCATATTATTGATGTCTACCGGTAACGTACGGCCGGATTACGACGGATTGATATATAACAAAATAAGTAATTAGGATAAACAAATCAATTCGGTAGATAACTAACAGCATCTAGTCAATAATAAGTCAATAAATATTTTAATTATTCTATCAATCTCTATAGTTTTATTGGATTTTTAATTAGATTCTTATAATTTTTTTTTTTCGATTGAATTTCTATATCGTATTAGATTTTGTAATTAAATTTCTGCCGTAACAAAAACGTTGGAATTAACGGAATATTTCATTAAACAAGACGAATATACTTAATACTTAACTAAATATTCTATATAGTTAAACAGATTATTTCGTTAATTTCAATATTTTTATCATGGTAGGGACTTAGTTATAAAATCTAGAGGTAAATACTAAATCGATACTCGAAAAATTCTGGCACTAACAAAATGATACCTAACTTTTGCTATTGACAAAATAGTTCCTAAAAGATTTTAAAATTTGACAAGCGTGTCTCGAGCTCTCGAAGCAAATTTTCGGCAAGCACAATACTAACATGGCCACCGTATTCTGGTGACCTGGCAAACCATCCCCCAAACCCTAATGCCTCCCTCCTCAATGCAGACTCCCTCTCCCTCTCCCTCCCTAGCGCAGATTCCCTCTCCCTCTCCCTCCCATCGCAGCCCCCCTTTCCTCTCCCTCCCCACTGCACACTCTCCTTCCCTCTCCCCCTCGCTATCGCAGCCCTTCCCCTACCTAATGCACACTCTCTCCCCATCGCAACCCCCTCCTCAACGCACACTCCCCCCTTTCCTCTGCCTCTTCAGGCCAATTGCAGTAGCAGAGACAATAATAACAGCAAAAATAATACCATCAAAATCTCAAACAGAACCAACAGAAGAACCTGCACATTCAGAATCTAACCTTGCTTGTTCCTCCTTCTCTCTTTTCTTTCCTTCCTTCCTTTTCTTCTTAGAGGACCATAACAATAACAATAACAATATCCATTCACACACACACATAAACATTTACACAAACACATAACCTGTATATATAAATATAAAGAGAGAAAGGCTGAGGGGTTGCGAGGATGCGGCGATTTCAGGCCTTGTTGTATCTCCAAAGTGGTGACGGTGATCTTTGATGGTGCTCTTTCCGTTGAGACTGTTGTTGCTGTTGAGGTTGTTGCTGCGATAGAGAAGGAGAGGAAAGTGTGTGTTGAGGTTGTTGTTGTTGTTGTTACTTCTTGTTGCTGTTGATGTTGAGGTAATTGATGCTGCGAGTGGTGGTATTGAGGGAGAGAGGAAGGAAGAGGAGAATGCATGTTGGGACACTACAAGAAAAACACCCATTCAGCCACACTTTTTTTAGACTACATTTGAAAAGCGAGCCTATTCTAGGAATAGGCTAGGCTTTTCTCTGTGTTTCCTTTTCATAGGAGAATAGGAAACACATTTGTGGCATCACTTGAAAAGTGTCTCCTTAGATATTATAAATATCACTTATAAAGCGTAGCCTTATCTTAAGAGCTACGGGTTCACTTTTTACACCAAAAAGTACACTTTTAAAAGGTAACTTATTTGTCAGGTTTTTGGTGCGCTTTAAAAATGATGCCTAATGTATTTCAAATCAAATGTTCAACACTTAGTAAATTTTTTTTCACTTTACAACAAATAATAATATACAAATTAAACCCTATTAAAAAAATACTATACAAATTAAACACAGCCAAATTTGATGAAACGAACGCGCGCGTAACCCTTGATCACCCTTAACTTCTTCTTCGCGCCCCTCATTACGCCAAAACAGAGAAGACTCTGCACTCACCCACTCACCACTCCAAGAGAAGACTCCGCCACCACCACTCACCACTCACGACGTCACCACTCACCACTCCAGGAAGACTATGCACTCACTCATCTTCACCACTCACGACGCCCTCACTCGTCTTCAACATACCGCCGCTTCTCTTTGCTGTGCGCTCACATCAGGACGGCGCTGCGCTCAACGGAAAGCCTCTCTTCATTCGCTTACCATCGTCGAGAAGGTATGCATCCACCTTCATTTGGTTTCTGAAATTTGAGAGGGTAGAGTTCCAATTTTAGGGTTTCAATTTAAGGATTCGGTACAATAATCTGTGAACTCATGAATTGATGAATTCTGGCGTAGGAGAAATCATTGTTGTAGGTTCGTTCGCCACAAACCCTAGGGCCGTTCTTCTATTGTCTTAGCTTGCAATTTTTTCAGCTACATTTCGATTCAGTTCATACTTTTCTGTGATCAAGTTTATCGCCCATTTCATTGTTGGATCATTTAACGGCTTGAAAAATTATTAAAACTTAAATTTGTATCCTTTTATTTAATTTATTTGCTGATTGGGGTTGTTGTTACTTTGAAAATTCATCGACTTTGTTGTATTTTTCCTTCATCAAATATACTTATTCAAAAATCTGATGGCCAATTTTGTGTTTTTTTATTATATATTTTTTTAATAAAATATATAAATCTAGATGTTTTATGCTGAAGCAAATTGATGAGCTTAAGCAGTTAAAAAGCAGAGAGTGAAATAGAATTTCTCTAAAAAGTTTAATCATGCGAACAATTTGGTGGATTGAGTTTAGAATTTTTTAATATGCGTTGTTGACTTCTCAGGAAGTGATTAGATGCAGGAAGTGATTAGATGCATCCAAGTTGGTTTCAAAACTTGTTGGTTTTTTCTGATTTGAATTCTTCTTCTTTTTTCCTTGCGAGATTCATGGTTTGGATTTAAATTTTGGGCTGTTGTCAGATTTAATTAGTATAGATACTATGCGAATTTAATTTTTTTTATTCCAACTATTTGATCATTTGTTTGTTCCTGATTTGAGCTACAATAGTCAATAGGTTATTGAATTTAGAATGCTAAGTAATGCTATTCAAATAAGCTTAATGAATATCTCATATAATTGTTTCTGAATTCTAAAGAAAAAACTAGAGTATGGGCTCTATTTGGTTTGTGCATTGCTTCAAAACTTGTTGATTTTTTCTACTTTGGATTCTTCTTCTTTTTTTTCTCGTGAGAATCATGCTTTGGATTTGAATTTTGGGCTGTTATTAGATTGCTTGAGAAATAGATACTATACAAATTAAAATTTTTTATTCCAACTGTTTTTTTATCATTTGCTTGTTCCTGATTTGAGCTACAGTAGTCAATAGGTTATTGAATTTAGAATGCTAAGTAATGCCATTCAAATAAGCTTAATGAATATCTCATAAAGTAGCTTCACCTTCTTTAATTTCTCGTCTCTGGATGCCATTATTAATTACTTTTTCACCTTCATTTGGGCCTTACACACACACACACAATCCCCTGCCATTTGTGGACTCCCTAATTGACCCCTTTTCCGATGCCCATGAGTCACCCCTACCCTGCTGCTTCTATAGTGATAATTGACCCATTTCCTTTATCTGCTTTTATATGCACAATTTAATTCCACTTTACATCTTCTTCTATTCTATCCTTTTCTTTTTTAGGTGCTCTCTATTATTTGGATTTGTTTCATGTTGCTGCAGTTCCTATTGTATTTTATTTAATTTTTTTCCCTTAAAATTCTCCTTTTGTTCTTGTTGGTGTTGGACATAAAATTTTTATGAAGAAGAATTGAGATGTGTGATGTAGCAGTATCTATGATTTTTAGCTTTTTTTTCTGACATTTCACTTTGATTTGTGTATGTCCTATTATTTTTCAAATACGTCACCGATCTGAATTGAGTTTTCAAAAGCAAGAGTTCTTCCTTTTATTTTCAGTTACTCAGTTACTCATGCTTTAGATTTGAATTTTGGGCTGTTATCAGATTGCTTGAGAAATAGATACTATACAAATTAAATTTTTTTTATTCCAACTGTTTGATCATTTGCTTGTTCCTAATTTGAGCTACAATAGTCAATAGGTTAATGAATTTAAAATGCTAAGTAATGCCATTCAAATAAGTTTAATGAATATCTCATAAAGTAGCTTCACCTTCTTTAATTTCTCGTCTCTGGATGCCATTATTAATTACTTTTTCACCTTCATTTGGGCCTTACACACACACAATCTCCTGCCATTTGTGGACTCCCTAATTGACCGCTTTTCCGATGCCCATGAGTCACCCCTACTCTGCTGCTTCTATAGTGATAATTGACCCCTTTCCCTTATCTGCTTTTATAGGCACAATTTAATTCCACTTTACATCTTCTGTTCTATCCTTTTCTTTTTTAGGTGCTCTCTCTATCATTTGGATTTACTTCATGTTGCTGCAGTTCCTATTGTATTTTATTTAATTTTTCCCCCTTAAAATTCTCCTTTTGTTCTTGTTGGTGTTGGACATAAAATTTTTATGAAGAAGAATTGAGATGTGTGATGTAGCAATTCGTGATGCTTGGAAGCGGTTCAAGAGAAAAATTAAGCAGAAGCACTTTGTTCCCTTTGATACCATCGAAGATATGGTGAAAAATCGACCGACACAAGTTTCAGAAAGTCAATTCATAAAATTAATCTATTATTGGATTCATCCTACAATCCGGGTGAAATAGTTGGTACTTTAATTGCAAATATATTACTGTTTGTTAAGACATAAGCAAAATAATGAAAATTTAATTGATAATGTGAAAATCTGTCCTCTCTCATGCTGTACAAACACATATCCATTCTTATGTAGTTTCTTGAACTGAGTTGAATTTTCTTAAGATATATTGCTGCCAGTTCCATTCTGAACGTCTGAATTTATGTATTTACAATTCTATTTTTGGCTACATTGTTTGCTGTAATTTTGACTCAATGCAAATCTATTTTGTGTAGTTCTGTTTTGTGTAATTTTGATTTTTGCAATTCTATTCTGTGCAATTATCTCTGCTGCTATTCTGGTTACTGTAATTTTGTTTGTTGAAGCAAAATTTAATTATATTGTTCTCTTTTTCTATGTGCTAACTTTTTATTCAATTATAGTCAATAAGTGAAAAAAACAAGAAACATAAAGAACAGTAAAAGTTTTCACATCGCATGGGCCAATCAATTTTGGAAGAGTACGAGTGGTTCTGGTATACTTATTTAATATTTGTGCTGAGATTTGTTTAGTTAATTTTAGTTGTGTTCTTATAGACTTGCTTATTTAAGGCTTTATTTTGTAGCGCGCGACAAAGGAAAAAAATGAGGAACCAAAAAGGTTTGAAATATTCCTTGCTACTCGAACAAGTCGAAAAAGGAAGGAAGTTGATCAAGAAACATAAGATGCAATTGTACGAGAGTTCATTGAATTATTAATGATTATAAATTAAATTTAGGGTACGGTAACTAATTCTATTTTAAATGTTTCTTTTAATCAGGAAGAATTTCAAAACCGGCAAGCTGCTGGTGAAACAGATGAGAAAGCTTTTGAGTCTTTATTTGAAAAAGAACAACCAGGTCAGGTTAGGTGCTATGGAAGATCTGTTACACGAAGAGACTTAAAAAAGCATGCAAAAATTTTTGAACTCAAGCAGCAGCACCAAGAGGAAGTCACATCTTTGAAGGCTGAACTTGGAGACATGAAGGCCAACCAGCAGCACCAAGAGGCTGACCTTCATGGATTGCGAAACATGATTAAGTTACTAGTTCAACAATCTGAACCTGGAATGAGGCCGGAAGAAATTGAAGCTTTGTTACAAAATGCCCAACACTCTCCAATTGATGCGAATAGCGCTCATGGATCAACACATATTCCAAACATAAATATGGTATGACTAGTTTTTTCTTATTCCCTAATATTTGTTTATATATTGTTAATTGTTAATTAGGATTTTGAATATCTACTATTGAGTTTAAAATTTTTATTTGTTAGAACTTAGGAGGATGCCAAATCTTTTTAATTTGAATTAAAATTGAAGAAGCTGTGATTTGGTTTTTCTAATTTTTCTGGTTCATTATGTAATTTTATTATTATTGTTATCAGGGTGAAAATTGTAATTTTTCTGGTTTTTATGATTTTTCTGGTTTTTCTGGTTTTGTTTTTTCATTATGTAATTTTATGCAAAGTTTGAGCTTCTTATAATGTTAAAATCAAAAAAGAAGAAAAATGTTATTATGCGCTGCTTGTCACTTGCACAATGCACTTGAGTTTCTGATTTTAGTTCCCATTTAGTATGAATTGAAGTTGTGTTAGTCGATTTTTTAGTTATGTCCTTTATGGTGACTTATATAGTATCTCTTGAATGTGATTGTTATTTTAAAGCAAAAGACTTTGGTTTATTTAATTTTTTATTCAAGCATAGTATGGTTTTGTTTCTTATTTTATGTTTTTGGTGATATGAAAAGAAGAGTAGTTTGAATTATGCTATGCCGCTCGGATATTGTAGGTGTTATTAATATGTTAATTACTTTTTTCTTGTTGTACTTTTTCAAATTATAATTATTTTTTTATATAATTATGCAGGATAATTCTGAAGATGCGAGTAAAGATTGAGATGCTTATCATGATGGTTTATTGACAAAGATGAAAATTGAAAGACGATGTATGGTTGATGATGATGATGTCTTTTATTAGAAGCTAAGATACATTTATATGATATAATATTTTGGTTTTTTCTAGTTTATTAGTACTAAACTCTAAGTGTATTATATGAGTATACTTATTCTACTTTGAGATGTATGAATACTCAAAATTATGATCATCCCAATATTTTTGGTTCATTATATAATTATACTTTGTTTCATTATAATTTTTATTTTTAAAGATTATTGTATGGTATTATTATATATGTATTCATTATATTTATAAAGTGATGCAAAAGTGTAGCCTATTCTTTAGAATTATGGTAATCATTAGTGCTGAAAAACGTAGCTTTTGGTCCTGAACAGCATCACTTAAAAAGCGTACCCTATTTTCAAAGGCCAGAAGCGTAGCCTTTGATACAGAAAAGCATAGCCTTTGAGAATAGGCAACACTAGTATAGGCATCGCCAACAAAAGTGTCTCCGAAGCCTAAAAAGCGTAGCCTTTTCCTAAGGCATCATTTTTTTCATTTTTAGCTACACTTTTCAAGTGTATCTGAATGGGTGTTTTTCTTGTAGTGTCCGGAAGAGAAAAAGGGAGACTGCGATGGAGAGGAAGAGGGAGGAGGTTGCGTTGGGTAGGGGGAGAGCTGCGATGGGGAGGGAGATGGAGGGAAAATTTGAGTTGGAGAGAGAGGAATTAGGGTTTGAATGATGGTTTGCCAAGTTACTAAAATATGGTGGTTATATTAGCATTGTGCTTGCTGGAGATTTGCTTTAATGAGTTTGGGGACATGTTTGTCAAATTTTAAAATTTTTTAGAAACTATTTTATCAATAACAAAAGTTAAGTACTATTTTATCAGCGTTAGAATTTTTCGAGTACTAATTTAATATTTACCTCTAAAATCTTTGTATAGAGACTTAATTAAAAAATATATATATATAAAAAATTAATTAAAAATTTAATAAAATTATAAAAACCGATAGAATAATATTCCATTTTAGATGATATAAATATGTAGAGAAAGGATCACTAACTATCTAATCAGGAGAATAGTAGACCAAATGAAATATAATCCTATGAAGACTTGCATTATGTGATCAAGAGAGATCAATTAGTATAAATAATACATGACATACATAATTTAATAGTTTCATCATTTTATCTATGTAATCGATTTCATTCCCCTTGCGGAATAAGATTATTTTATATAGTTAAAAATCTCATTTTCACTCTCATATTTTAAATAAAAAATATTAGTCATGTCCATTCTTTTATATATATAT
>NC_029780.3:3664650-3677501 GCF_000817695.3 Arachis duranensis
AAAATATAAAGTTTAGGAAATATAATTTTTTATCTAAATAATTTTTTTGACAATAAAGTTAGACATTTATGATGAGAAACATAAAAAAATTTAATAGTTAATATTTTAAAAAATTTTAATATTTATTTTAATAATTTGTATAAAATAATAGTTAATTTAAGAAAGAACAAATATAAAATATAAATAAAAATAAACAAATATAAAATAATATTTAATTGAATATTTTAGATTATATATATAAATTAAAAAATATAATATATAGTTATGTAATATATTTAAAAGATAGAATAATACATAACAAGAAGTAGTCTCATCTGCGAATGAGTAATAGCTCAAATGACATAGTCTCTTCATACTCAATTAAGAGGTTACAGGTTCGAGTCTCCTATCTTTAGTTTAAAAAAAAAAGTAGTCTCATCTAATGCTAGTCAAATTCTCTAACATTTTTCAAGTCTTCTATTCGAATCTCACTCCAATATAATAACATAAATACTATAATAGTAAAGATAATTTTACTTTTCAAGGTGTAAAAAATGAGATGAAAATTAATAAAATTAAGTAATATAAAAAATTTAAATTAACTATAAAATAATTAAAAAATTATAAAAAGACTAATTTAATTAATTTTATCATGTTATTTCTATATATATTTTCTTCAAGTTATATTTAAAAATAAATAAATAATTCTCCTTCAAACTAAGAAAAAAACTATATAGACCATCAATAAAAAACGGGTGATATCTAATTTTAAAAACAAATTTATTTTTACTCTTCTCTTCATACTTATTTCATTATTATTTCGCAAATAAATACAACAAAATAAAAAAACATTTATCGAAACTATACTATTTTTTTTCGGACTTCCAATAACAACGTAGGGACTATCAATAAAAAATATAGGCCAACAAATCAATGAATCATCATAAGGGATCAATTTATTATTAAAAAAATTTTGGACTACACTATAAACACACATAATTCTTGTACGACTGTAATACTAGCACAAATTTAGAATTTTGTCAATGAATCGTTAAAGAACCATAAAATTTTTTCTCCATGGTAGACAAATCCTTGTTTGGAATGTTTTTCATTTCCACATAATCATTTTTTTTATGTTCACAATTCTAGATATCATATGAGAATTCCAAAAGTAATGATATGATGGGCCTGGGCTAGATATCAACAAATGAATGTCATAACTTAATCGGCCTAACGAAAGAATATAAAAAATATCCTCCCTCCACCGACCAAAAAAAAAAAATTTTTCCTCCCTCACTGAAAAAAACAAAATTGACCCAAAAAACACATGTTGATAAAAATAAAAAGGAATTACCAAAAAAAAAAGAAAGGACATTTATATTAAAATAAAAAAATATTTTTTATATATGGTTTCATTTAGGTGATATAGTGAAATATATAAGATACGTTCTTCTTATTAGACGCTATTTCATCTCATCTCTTAGTCTTGTCAGTTTTCATTCACCGTTAGTTCTTCTCACGTACATATGTCACTAACATATAAACTGTTTTCTCTTCTCACCTTTTGTTCTTCGTCTCAATCCTAAATAGCACCTGTTACTCAATGCATATAAGCTCTGCACGTAATTATGCAAGAGGAATTTACGTATTTCTTTTGAACATAAAGAAACTTTATAGATGATCATAATAATGTTACTCAGATCAATGGTTATTTTTTATCTTCAGTTTTGATCAATGTATTCACAATTTCCAGTTGATTAAAAAAAAAGTTGAGTTAATAAGGTGAGTTAGTTAGCCAATAGTGGGAGGTTAATGAAGGTCATTGTTATGTAATGAAGTTTAATCCAAGAAAACAACCGACAAAATTTAAAAGCATAAGATTCAGATCCGATTTTGAACCTTACCTATTATTCTTCATGAGTATTTAGCTTTTGGCCTTAAAAGTTAAAATAGAGGCCACTATTCAGACACTCCTTGCAGAAAGATACTAAGATTCTTCTATCACTACTGTTCTTTTTGTCAATGGTTCTATTAGTTATCATAGGTCTGCAAAATTATGCTCAATTACCATGATTGCATTCTTGTTTCCTTAACCCTGTGCCTTGTTCTTTCTTTTTTTTCTTCCTTCTCTCTAGCAGGACATCAATCATGTATATTATGAGACGGAATTTAGGACAGAATGGTGTCGTGTGAATTCAACAAATTACTGACATACTTTCACATATACTTGGGACCTCGAATGGGATTGGAATACACAAAATAGCATACACCACACACAGATTTTGAAGACCCTAGGAACAACATATTCCTAGGTAGCTGTGGCTGAATCAGTTAATTTTGATGTAACAATCTAACATGGTATTAGCAGTTCATAAATCTATCTACAAAGCAGAAATCAATTAAAGAAAAATTCATTGATTCAAGAAAAAGTTGAATAGGTGAACAATAATTACTTATCTACTTATTTGTTCATTAAACAATATATCAAGTAACCACAAAAATAATTCAAAGAATACAAGTTCTTTTCTTTTCATTCAATTTAATCAGCTTATAAATATATCCATGCAATTGTCCCTGAAGTTCTTTTCTTTTCATTCAAAATAAAAAGAATATGTAGAGCAAACTCACAACTGAAATGCCACCTGCTATTGCAGCATTTGCAGCTTCATAGGCCACTTCTGCACTGTATGAAAGTGAAAAAGAAAAATTGAGGTCAAGGGTAACTGTAATTGAATACATTTATCTATAGGGTTAGTCTTTCTTAGCACACTCTTGATTAAACTCCAATACATTATCAATATTATAAAAAAAAAGCTGGAATTGACATACAAAAGAACATAAAATTTAATCAAAAATGCTATTTGTACACCAAAATCAGCCACCAATATATTTATGTATAAATACATGTGTGGTTTAATTTATTTTTAATGTGTATTTATATTCCAGCATGTATTTTATACTGTTAGCTAACTTGGCTGATTTTGGTGTACACGTAGCACAACCTTATTAAATAAAAAAAAAAAAGTAGTCTTGGCAAAATGCCATGTTAAGAAGAATCAAAATTGAAAATATGAAAAAAAAACATTAAATAAAAAAGAAGAGCAGAAAAAAGAGAAACTTGTTAACTCTGAGACAAGCTATGACACTAGAATTTTCAATCTAAAAGATTGTTTTGTTAGGTGAAGATGCTTGAAACTGAAAGATGAACATCTTTGTAATCTTGAGTTAAAGCTTATTAAAATTAAAAAGAAAAATCATATGTTTATTGGATTAAATAAAAATTATTATTAATATTATTATTAATGATAGACAGTAATTTTTTAACTTTGTTCTATTTTGTTTTCTGATTGCTTATTTGACTAGAGTGATATATTGTTTATTTTTAGTTTCCCTCAGTTCTTTATAGAATATGAAAATATTTCTCTTTAATTTTGAATTCCTTTGACTTACTAAACTCTATTTTAAAAGCTTTCTCTTGAAAAAAAAAAGACCAATTTTATCGAAAATATTTAAAATTGCCAACTGGATAATTTAACATTTACATCAATATTTCTTTTTAATATATAATTTGGATACCATCTAAATTTTAATGGCACGATTGAAATATGAGATGAAAGCATTGCACTAACTCAAATTCCAAACGAAGTTAGCCTCTGAACCCTGGTTCTTTGTTATGTACATGATTCCAAACTAAGAAGCAGAAGCACCTTGCCAAGATTTGTATATATCCAAACAAATTGATTAAATTAATTATGGCATAATATTAATTAACAATGCAAGTACAACATTCTAAATTAATTTCCAAAATCATTTATATTAAAGTGTACCATGGATGAGACCAGTTAAGTGAAGTCAATTTTTATTAGGGTAATCTTTTCTTATAACTTCAACTGTTTGTAACAAATGTTGAATTTAAAATTCATTTAAATTAGTATCTACCACTTTATCAAGAAGTTCACAATATTTCCATATGTTTACCTCTGCTTTATTTAATTGTTCATACTTCTCTCTCATTTTTTTCACCTGTATATAAAAAATTTAAAATTTTAATATATTTGAAATTAAAATTAAGGCTACGGATTTCTTACTCCTAACTTTATACAGGAGTATGATTCACCATCAATAAAATATTTACAAAATGAACCCCGTTTTTTATTTTTGAAAGAATTAATAATTAAACATTTGCCCTCTGCATTTTTTGTTTTACACATTCCTCCTGTTTCTTTTAATCTGAGTTTCAAAGAGGAGACTCCAAAGCTCTGCTAGGGCTTTTGCCCCTCTGCGTCCATCAACGTCGCTCGTTCCTTGGTCCTGCCCCTCCGCGGTAGCTCGCTCTCTGATCCTCTCCCTGCGCCGTGGTCGTTCTCTGATCTCTCCATTCGCAGGATTGCTCGTTCTCCCCTGTATCGTGCTTGTTCTCTGATCGTCGACGCCGCAACAAGCTGCCGCCGCCGCCACTACACTCGGGTCCACCACTTCATTGTTTTCTGTCGCCTCTCTATTCCTCTTCTTCGCCAGCGTCTCTGATCTCTGTCCTTCTCCCTCCACCTCTCCCTCTGCAATCTACTCCTTTAAGGTTCCATTTTGTTTTTATTTTTATTGTACTTTATTTTCTTTTCTATGAAAAAATTTATGTGAATTTGAATGTTCTTCGTTTGCCAGAGTATTGAATGTTGTTTTGATTTCAAAAGAATTTGATAAGAAACCAGTAAAAAGTTTCAAAATGGATTAGGAGTCCTTGATTATGCTTTAATGATTGAATTTGATTGTTGTGATTTGGTTGGTAGTAACTCTTTTGATTTCTAATTGAATAAGGCTCCTACTTTTTTGTGGAAGTAGGGCAATGATTGTGAAGATCTAAAATACAATACATGGTGTCTTGTATGATGGGGACATTGGGGTTAGTATGAGTTAACCAAACATTTTTCCTTATCAGTTAGTTTGACTTTCTATACTCAAATATTTCAGGCTTCAAAGTTCATGTTCTCTTTTCTTATTCTGTAGTTATGTTGCACTGGAGTAGGCATGCATTGGAATGCTGACTGAGAAGAGTGATGTTTATAGCCTTGGGATACTTATTATGGAAATAATTACCGGAAGAAGTCCCGTTGATTATAGTAAATCCCAAGGAGAGATTAGAGGCTATAACCAATAATAGTATACAGTTTTGGTTTTAATCTTCTTACACTGTTCTATGCTGATTATTTTCTCCCTTTTTCTATTTTTCTAACTAGAATTTGGTATATTTGCAGGTTAATTTAATTGAATGGTTGAAAGCTATGGTTGGCAATAGAAAATCAGAGGAACTCATTGATCCGAACCTTCCTGAAAAGCCATCTTCAAAGGTTCTTAAGCTTTGCTCTGTTGGTTGCTCTTAAATGTGTTGATCCAGATGCCACAAAGAGACCTAAAATCGGACAAATAATCCACATGCTTGAGGCCGACGAGATCCTATTCAGTGATGTATGTTCTTTCCCTTTCTTGAACTCTGTATTATACATAACTGGAGAGCAAAAGCAAGATGATTCAGCATTGCTATAATCTGATTCTCATTTATCACTATTTTATCATTCTTTCTTGTAGGAACGGAGGACTGGAGGGGAATCGTTGCGATCCCATGGCAATTATCATCATGAGCAAAAGGACTCTAACAGAGATAGAAAGCGAATAGGTGAAGAGATCACTGATTGAAATGAAGATGATAATAGCAGTAAAAATCTTGTCCATCCCACTAGGTTGAGATGATAGTTGTTAAATGGTAAATGTAGCTATGTATTTATTATTTTTGGTTTTAGTAGTTTGCCTATATTAATTTCTACCTCAATCTGAACAATATGCAATGAGTGTATTTTTGCTGCATAATTTTTCCTCCCACCACAATTTGGGATTCATTGTATACTCATTCATTATTACTAAAAATCAAAATTTTGATGTCGTCCTTCTGATTTATAAGACAAAAAGTAGCTCAAGTGTTTTATAAAAAGTAATAACATTTTCAAGTTGCTCAAACTGTAGTATCAAATTATCGTTGTCTCATTCTGGTCCCATCATAACTTATGGCCCCATCATAAATTAAATGCTTGTCATTTTGTGAGTGTAGTTGTTATGAGCACTAAACCACCCAATGCGAGAGATAAAAAAAATCCGCGGCAAGGTAAAAATTTTCACTATTTTCCAAATCAAAGCTACAAACAAGTCTCAAAAGTCAAAACTTACAAGCACTACTAAGCATACATGCAGAATTCTTGTACAAGAACATAAACGCATAAACTAATTGGTGAAATCAATGATACAATAGACGGCCGTTGCTTACGAACTTTTTGGCTAGAGAGCTCGGATTGCAATCACACCTCAAAGTTGAAGGACTATGAGTGAAGAACTACAGGTAAACCAGAAAAGAATTTAACCATCCGATCATTCATTCGTTCAGGTTAATACACTAATTGTGATGTAGAGGGACTCTGCAAAAAGTGTTTGCTTGGGCCTCACACAAAGGAAAATGATCATAACCTGCTTGATAAATACACAATGATGTATTATTCCTTTTTAGCTTCAAAAGCAGAATCGAAAGGGACAAATTTAGCTTGAGAAAAGATTGACACAAAATAATAATACCACAATGCAAAATTTTACAAAAGTACTTGCATGCTTACCAAGTTGCAACTGCTACAGAAGCTGCCTAATGCACATTTTAATGGTTGAATCCAGATAGAAAGTAGATCCTCCACTATAGCAATTATCTATTTCTTGATGCCCCTGGAAAATCTATTTGAGTTGGTATTTATATGAAATGATATGAGATAGAGCAGCTTCAAAGGGAAAAAAATTAAAAATCTATTTATAAGTGATTTGCAAGTTTTGAAAAGGATGATAACTTTCTAAGGGGGAAAAACTAAGAATATAACTAAACTTATACATCCTCAATCAGAGGCTTCAAAACTCAAGAAAGGGAGCAAATTGAGTTTATAGAACTTCTAAGATCGTTCCTACTACCGAGTACCAATGCATATCCTATGGTGCATGGAATATAAGTGATAGTTCGAAGAGTTACTTACAGAATGTTGAATATGGATAATCATGATAGTAAGTACACTTCCTTCCTTCATCTTCTCTATAAGAAGGTGAAAAAATGTCTAGCACAGCACAAGGTGTTATTGCTGTGAAACAGTGCAGATTTCCACCATGCTTTGGATATAAAATTGATGTCTCGCATGGTGCAGTCATGACCTTATCAACAGCTAGCTTAGCCAGTCTAACTACAACAAAAATAAATTACAACAAAATCATTTTAAAACATGGATGCAGAACAACAAGTTTTATAAGGCACTAAATATGATATCATATTGTTTAATAATGTTGATAAAAAGATCTCCTGAATGAGATATACAATTATGCAATTTTAAGTCCTCAACAGTAGTAGCAATTAGTCATAGGAAATTCTATAGAAAAATGATTAATCTCCCTAATACTCTTACTAATAATTCCCCTAACTAATAGATTTAGAAAATCTTGAATGCTTTTTTTAATATATATATATTTACAAGGCATTGAATACCTTTACTTTTTCACTTAATACTTTTTTTTAATTTAATATTAGAAGGACCATTAGGAGTACATGTTAGGAAGATGTATCATTACTCAGTGCTTTTTATATTTACATGCTCTCATACAAAAGTGTGGGACAAGACAAAAATGTGTTACAGCGACAAATTAGCAAAAAAAAAAATTTATTGTTCATAAGATTGAGAGTGCAATTTAACTTTGACCTGTTGATTTTATGTTTATTGTATTTTTGCTTTTATGGGAGAATTGTTGGTTATTTTTTGTTTAATTGATCTGCATATATTTTATACTAAAGGCTTCCTTTTACTGAGTATATCAAAAAAGGAAATTGAAATAAGTATGAATTTGGCAGTGTACTATTACATATAAGTGGCAATTATCTGCCTTTGATTTTGCTACTAATCGAAATTCTTTGTTCCTTTAATTGATTATATCACACAGTAGCAATAACAAAAAGAGAGGTCAACGGGCAGTTGGACTTGATAAAAGTGGCAGAGGGCTCCATCAATTTCGTATGAAAGGTTTTTTGTTTACCCTCTTTGATTGATTTGTTCTTCAACAAATTGATTCCAATTAACAATAACCTAGCAATTAAATCAAAATATTTCTGAAGTTTAAACTAACAAGTTTTACAAAATACATTATGAGGTAATATCAATCAAATCTCTTCTCTTAGTCATCCTTATTTTATTTTATTTTATTTTACCCAGTAAATCAGCATAATTGGAAACATTATTGACTTCCTAATGATACAATCTCTGAAATTTACTCCTAATTCAATGAGTTCCCTCATGCAAGACACCATGTATTGTATTTTAGTTTTCCACAATCATTGCCCTACTTCCACAATAGAGGTTAAACTTCAAACAAGAAAAAAGTAGGAACCTTATTCAATTAGAAATCAAAAGAGTTACTACCAACCAAGTCACAACAATCAAATTCAATCATTCAAGCATAATCAAGGACTCCTAATCCATTTTGAAACTTTTCACTGGTTTATTATCAAATTCTTTTGAAATAAAAACAACATTCAATACTCTGGCAAACGAAGAACATTCAAATTCACATAAATTTTTTATAGAAAAGAAAATAAAGTACAATAAAAATAAAAACAAAATGGAACCTTAAAGGAGTAGGTCGCAGAGGCAGAGGTGGAGGAAGAAGGACAGAGATCAGAGTCGCTGGTGAAGAAGAGGAACAGAGAGGCGACAGAAAACAATGAAGTGGTGGAGCCGAGTGTAGCGGCGGCGGCGGCAGCGTGTTGCGGCGTCGACAATCAGAGAACAAGCACCATACAGGGGAGAACGAGCAATCCCGCGGATGGAGAGATCAGAGAACGACCACGGCGCAGGGAGAGGATCAGAGAGCGAGCTACCGCGGAGGGGCAGGACCAAGGAACGAGCGACGTTGATGGACGCAGAGGGGCAAAAGCCCTAGCAGAGCTTTGGAGTCTCCTCTTTGAAACTCAGATTAAAGGAAACAGGAGGAATGTGTAAAACAAAAAAATGCAGAGGGCAAATGTTTAATTATAAATTCTTTCAAAAATAAAAAACGGAGTTCATTTTGTAAATATTTTACTGATGGTGAATCATACTCCTATACAAAATTAGGAGTAAGAAATCGGTGGCCTAAAATTAAACATGTGATCAAGAATTTCTTATAGATGCTTATGAAATCATAGCATTGATAAGTATGATTTTTTCTGTAGAAGTTCTCCACTCTTTCTTATCTCATACTTTCCACATCATAATTCCTAAGAATAATAATAGGCTACGGATTCGTTACTCCTACTTTTATGTGAGAGTAACATTAACCATCATAAAAATATTTATAAATAGCACCCCGTTTTTATATTTTTGGAAGAATTTATAATTAAACATTTACCTCTGTATTTTTTCTTTTTACACATTCTTCCTTTTTCTTTTAATCATAGTTTCAAAAGAGACGAGACATTTGGTTCTGCTAGGGTTTTTGCCTCCTTCTACCAGGTCGCTGGTTCTCTATTCTTCTCCCTCTGTGGTCCCTATCTCTTATCATCGTGCACCGTCGTTGGTTCTCTGTTCCTCACCGTGTGTCGTCGCTACTGCTCTGCTCCTCCCCGTGTCTCGCGGTCATTGGTGGGTGATCTCGCCGTGTCTACTCGAAGTCGAAGCAACATTTCTTCTCTTGTCTGGACTCACTCTGGCTCTCTACTTTAGTTCGGTAGTTCAATTCAGGTATCTCTCTCAATTTAGTTACTTTCTTCTCGAAGTTTCAATTTTTTAATTAAGAAATGGAAATAATATGGAAGAGTCTAATCTGCCGCCGCACAAAACGCCGTTTTTTGCTCTTGCGAGCTTCTCCTCCTTCCTGGAGCTTTTGCTCTGGTAGCTTCTCCTTATCCATTAACGTGCCTTCGCCTCCTCGATCTATTTCTCAATTTGCGTTCTAACTTCTCACTTTTAGATCTGTAACTAAATTCACATCCTCTTGTTCTGATTTCTTCAATGATTGTTATATGCTAATTATTCTAATTACATCCTCTCTCAATAATATTTTCGATTTCGATTTTGAATTCACTCTTAATTATTTTTTCTAGCATTTCATCTTTCATGAGGCTTTGATAATTGATTGGATGCTCTTTATTTCTAACTCTGTATGTTCTCCAGTTTTTCGGCTACATAACAAATGTTTTGCTGATAATCTGTTTCCTGTCTCCTTACTTTTGCAGCCTTCCCCAATTAAATCTTGTTTAAAATATGGATGATGGACTGCTGAATCTTTATTGCTGTTTTTGGTATTTTATTTCTTTAAATTTTTTTGTGGCTAGTCTGATAGGATGTCCTTAAAATTTGTAGTATTTTAGGCTATCCTTGAAATTTAATAGATACCATAACTTCAGGATATCTTTTCAATATATTGCAGAATGAATTAGTCCAACACTTCCCATTATACATCCTCATGACTTACCCTTTCAGATTGTTTCATCACTTTCCTGTGTACTAATCATATTTTCGTTTTCCATTTTAAAGGCCAAGCAGCACCTTGCCCTTCTATGTTTGGGAGAGATTGGTAGGAGGAAGGATCTTAGTGCACATGCTCATATAAAAAATATTGTCATTGAATCCTTCCAATCTTCTTTTGAAGAGATAAAGTCTGCTGCCTCTTATGCTCTTGGTAATATCGCTGTTGGCAACCTTCCAAATAATTTGCCATTTATCTTGGATCAGATTAATAATCAGCAGAAGAAACAGTATCTCTTGCTTCATTCTTTGAAGGAGGTGTGGCTCAATGTGTGGTTGTTCTGTGCCTTGCTGTTGGGGATCAGAAGTGTTCATTGATGCATTCACATTTTAGTTAGATTAGCTAGGTAGTTTAAGTAGTTTTAGCTTAATTTCATGCATTTATTCAAAATAAACAAGCATTTGAATGAAGTTTCTTATTATACATTAATATATCAAGGACTAAGTGATTTTGTAGTTGATTCTATGCAAATGACATAAGAAAGTGTTGAATAGTTGAATTATAAAAATTGGATACATTATATTTCGCTTCTATGTTTGAATAAATTGAATTGGATACATAAGAACTCGTCCACAGTAAAAGAATTAGTCTTAATCTTGTTTTGGCAAGCAATTAATCTTGTCAATTTTTAAATACAACACAAATAACAAACTACAATAGCATAGACAAGGTTATGTGACAACTAAAATGCTATGAAAAATAAAGAATTACAACAAAAATACAATAATACATATGAGTTCCAATTAGAAAAGAGAGAAGAAAGAAAATAAATATGCATTCAATATCATGTTTCTGAAATTTAAATATTTTTAAAGTTTAAACTAACAAGTTTCACAAAAGGCATCATAAGATAAAATCAATTAAATTCCTTCAAGAGTGCATCTTCGTCCAAAACTACACAAGCCAACACAATTTTCCTTGACTGCTCCATTGTTGTATACCAATACGGTGGGCGGTGGGCAGATTGGGAATGCAATCAGTTGATATTATCTTAACAAATTTATTTTGTTACAGGATATCTTGTGACAAATTCTTCAATGCACTGCATCAAAATCCCACATTCAGCAATGTCAAAAATAAGGTACAACAAACTTCAATAACAAGCACAAGAAGCATAAAAATAAAATTAAACAAATTTGGATTACCCAAGTAATTTATAGATATTATATGAGGACGTGTGGTGTTCAGAAATATTTCCTAAAATTTGAACTTAGAAATGTCATCTAGCATACCCATCTTTGTAAAGGATGACAATCACCCAAACATCAGAGGAAGCCTGTGAAACCTCTCAAACAAAATCAGATCCTGAAATTGGAACCACTGATCCAAATCTCAACTTCAGCTGCTTCCTTCGTCTCAGCCAATCTCTTCTTCCTGTTAAAGCACTTTTAACTTTTTGTAGAGTGTTCTCTCCAATTTTCACCTCTATATTGGAGTTTTCCCTTCTCAGACTGAACTTACATTCCATATATTCCGTCTTGCTACGGCTTATGCGCAGACCATACACTTCTAAAGCTTCTCTCCATAACTCCAACTTCTTATTTAGGTCTTCCCTTGACTCTCCCATAAGGATGATATCATCGGCAAAAAGCATGCACCATGGCACAGGCTCTTGGATGTGCTCTGTGAGTATTTCCAAGACTAATGTGAAAAGGTATGGACTTAAGGATGATCCTTGGTGTAATCCTATACCAATAGGGAATTCCTCTGTCACACCACCTTTCACACTAGTTGTGGCCCCATCATACATGTCTTTAATTGCCCGAATATATGCGATCCTTACTCTCCTCTTTTCTAAAACCTTCCATAAGACCTCCCTTGGTACCCTATCATACGCTTTTTCCAAATCAATAAACACCATGTGTAGATCCCTTTTATTACTACGATATCTCTCCATCATGCTTCTTAATAGGTATATCGCTTCAGTGGTAGATCTGCCTGGCATAAATCCAAATTGGTTCTCTGTTACTTGTGTCTCTTTTCTCAGCCTCCGTTCTATCACCCTTTCCCATAACTTCATAGTATGACTCATAAGCTTAATCCCTCTATAATTTCCGCAACTTTGTATATCCCCCTTATTCTTGTAGATAGGTACCAAGGTGCTCTTTCTCCACTCATCAAGCATCTTCTTTGACCTTAAAATCTCATTAAAAACTTGGTTAACCAGTTGATGCCTTTTCCTCCAAGACCCTTCCAAACCTCAATCGAGATATTATCAGGTCCTACTGCCCTGCCATTTTTCATCTGCTTTAGAGACTCTTTTACCTCGAAGTCTCGAATCCTTCGATAGTAGTCAAAGTTTTGAT